>NC_041376.1:910000-940000 GCF_900634415.1 Cottoperca gobio
ATGCAGGAATGGTTCTGAATAATTTTACGATGCTGTAGATTTATTTGTTCATATCAGCCTCACTGATCTCTAGTGTAAAGGATCCGTCTGAATACCACTCAGCCGCTGTTGCTATGGCGAAGAAGCCAGTCAGAGGAGCGAATAGGAGCTCAAAGCGCCGAATGCATCCGAACGTTTCATCAGAATCACAAATCAGGTTTCTTAAAAGTGTAATCTTTAGCTTCCTCTCACTCATGCACAGGGCGAAGTGTATCGTTCAATACTTGAAAAAGAAACGACAACGTTACCTGTGGGACACACACTGTAGTCAAGTCTCAAAACACACTCACACACACACACACACACATGAGGTAGCGTGTAACGTTAGACCATCACCAGCATTAGACAAGAGATTTCTTCCTTCCCTCCTCACTTGTTTAATCTTCTAAAGGTTGCACCTGTACTCCAGATGTTTGCTCATCTTTTCTAATCATCATTCAACCAGGAGAGTTTCATGTGTTGTAAAATATACCTCAAGTTCCACACTACTACAGTAAACACCTCCTCGCACTAACTGGACGCCACACACTGCGTCTCAATGAATAATGAAGCGATCAGCAGTTGTGTTGCTGTTAACTGGGGCAAACATGTCTTTGGGAAAGAATAGTTGATTCCTAACATCTGCATGTGCATTAACATTTCTTTGAACTTACCTAACGTTGGTTTATTGTGAGACGCAGGCCTTTGATTCTCTGTCTTTAGGTTATATTGCAAATGACTGTATCGAAGCAGAGCACGTGTTTGTTTCACAGCGTTGCATTAAATATGGAAAGTGATTTGAGGAAAGCTGTTAGTGTTTGCTGGGCGGCTGTGTTTCCCTGCTGCTCGGGGTGTTTCATACACATCAGGGGCTTTGGACTGTGGTCCAAACCTGCTGAAGGGCTCAAACTTACTTCCAAAACAGACGCTGTAACTGCGGGGCCCCTCCCCCTGTTTGGGGCCTTTGTCGTCTTTTTATATCCTTTAATCAAGGCACAGGCCAGAACACATGGGAGATGTTCTGTTTTTTATATCCTCTATTGTTTAGCATCATTTTCAGTCTCCATTCATTGTTGCCAAGGCAGCAGCTGTTCTCCAGGGGTCGACGCAGAAACACAGAGACAAGCGCCAAACCCTCAAGTGAATTTAAATTTAAGTGCCCGGCCAATTTTCTGTTTCTTTACCTCCAGAGACAATAAGTCAGAAGATAATAGCCCCATTATTGTATTGTCATTTATCCCTAAATTTAACCAACTGCACTTAATTCTGCAGCATTTGAGGCGACACGGTCCTGAACGAGATCTGCAGCGTTTTGAAAAACAATCTTTGGTGTGAAACTGTGAGTCATCACAACAGTTACGCTCGTGGAGATGGAATCTGATGAGTTGGGGAAGAAACGATGTTCCTGTCACCGTTTAAAGTCCACTAAAGAAACGGATGTTTCTCATTTAGCTTTTATAGAGATGTAATCCGGCAGGTCACGCCCGGCGCTGCAGCTTTCTAACAACGATTCCATCATTCTCTCCATAAAACATCAGAAAGTCCTCGTGTTTAAACCACTTTCCATCTCCTTCTGTGAACAGTTCCAGTATTCAAAGTTCACGACCGGCCCGTCTTCAACGTGGCTCCGTTCGAGCGGCTGTCTGCCTTGAACGTCGTCAGCGCCATGGGCCTCGGCTTCCTCCTCGCCCTCCTCATCTTCATCGACCAGAACATCGTCGTCTCGCTGACCAACGCGCCCGAGAACAGGTAGAGACAAACTTCCCTCACGTGCAGACGCATGCATTGAATCCTGAGGTAGTCGCTGTTATGCAATAACTTGCTTAAACTCTTTTATATGAACCTTCAAAGAGCCACAAAGGACCTTTGGGATCTGCAGAAACCGGATATGTGCCGGTCTGTTAGGGAGGGAAGATTAACTGAAGCAGAAACTTGACATCTGAGTCAAGTCGTCTCAGTCGGGGAGCTCTGAAGAAGCCTCGCAGACGAAACACGACATTGAGCTTTTACCCCGTTCTTCTGAATTTGCATCGGAAAGAGCACTTCACGAGCCGAAGGCCACCCGCCGGCCCGACGGGGGAAATGTGTAATGATGGAAGTTCAACCCTTATCGGAATTAATTGGACGTAAAAGTCTGTTTCAAGGCAAAACAACGGCTCCTATGAGAGTTGAATCTGCTGTCGTATCGTACTGTACGTGTTCTATATGTGGCGTGTGTAACACCTGAGCCCTGTAAACACAGCGTGTCTCGTGTGGCGCTAACAATAGAACACAAGATGAAGTTGTGGCTATTTCTGTTCCTGCTTTTATCTAGTTCATCCTTTTATGTGCTCGACACCTGGAAATAACATGTTTATCGAACCACTTGGACTTCTTTGTTTCCTGCCTGCTAAGATGTCATAATTCTATAAATATCAGTTTTTATAATTCTGCAGAAAGCAATGTTTTCATGTGATATCTACTCTTTGGCTGAAGGAACATGGAGTTGTGATGCAGAGCGATGCACAGGGTGCTGCAGAACACCTGGCTGCTCGTCAGTTTAGCTGAATAATTACTGTCGACACTTTAATGGCATCATAAAGATCCTTTTATGTAAAGTCATTGATTTTGATTGACGTGTGATTTATGTTTTGCATAAAGATATTGATTTCTTATATACATGTTGAGTTTTCTAAGTGAAAGATTTGAGCGAGTTCTCTCAGGTTGTGTTGAAGGCCAGCGCTGACCTGAGGAGATCGATGCCCTTTTATATTTGTGTGTCACGCTCGCTTGAAAGATACTCCTGCATGCTTTCTCTTCACATGTCGTCTGTAGATGAACTCACGCTCCGTGTCGTCCGTGTGGTTTGTGCAGCGAGTTGTCGTAACAGTTGCGTTGCTCCGCAGGTTGCTGAAAGGCACGGCGTATCACTGGGACCTGATGCTCTCTGGGCTCATTAACATACTGATGTCGGTGCTGGGGTTGCCCTGGATGCACGCCGCCTTCCCCCACTCCACCCTCCATGTGCGCCAGCTGGCTTTCGTGGAGCAGCGCGTGGAGGGGGGGCACCTCTATGAGACGTGAGTGACCCGCCTCCTTATCGCCGGTGCTAATCAGACGCTCAATTAAAGGTCGTGTGGTGACGGGTAACTCTGTGTTGCAGGCTACTGTATCCTGCTCTTCCCTGATTGCATGATTACTATGTAAATAAGGATTTTCTCTCCGGGTGGAAGAGTTGAACAGCTTTTAAGAGATGAGAGGATTAAGTTCATCATGACGGCCTCACACATATCTGCTCACTTATAGTTAGCTCCTTAAGTAGTGTGATGAAGAGGGCGAAGGGGACGCTCTTCTATAAGAGATTAATTACAGATGTTGATTGTAGGAAAATTAGCAATTTAGGGTTTTGAAATTATGTATATGTCTGGAAATTAATATTCCATATCTCAAAGTGGTTATTTAAAGAGTTTCCAACCTTTTAATATGTCCACGTGTAACTACGCTTGCTCACACACACGGCGCCTTACAGGAGCAGAAGCTTACAAAGTGTGCACCAGTTGTGAACGAGGTTCAAGAAGAAGAGAAGACCCCTTTGTGGGTCTCGCCCCTCAGGTTTGGAACCTCGCTTCGCCTTGGATGTTTCTGTTACACTAAAACCTAATTCTACATCTTATCATCAAAAGAAACATCATTATTAAACGTAAATGAAGTTATTTTGCTGTTCACAAACAAGGAAATGATGGTTGATACTGTTTACTAATGATTAGTATGTATTATTATTACATTATTACATTATTATTATAATGTAGTATGTAAGTATTAGTAATGCTATGATTCATGATGGACATTAAGAGACGACATTTAGGCATCGAAAGCGTTCATTTAAAGAACACAAGGAGCAAACATCAGAAGTCGGTTACAATGTCAGTTAATTAAAGGTTAAATACTGTGTTTACTAAAAGCAGGGCGTAACATTCGTTCACCACAGTCCAAGATGAAAACAATATATTTCCCTCAAACTCCAAGAAATTTGATCTGGAAAATTGAGAATCTTTCAAATGGAAAATGTGCCGGACGACTGATAATGAAATCCTGGAGAAGATGTTTGTCTGTTGCATTGTTCAAAACAATTGTGTGCTCTCCAGTAACCATCCAAAGGTGTGTGTGTGTGTGTGTGTGTGTGTCTCAGTATCGTCCAGGTGAAAGAGACCCGGCTGACGTCTCTGACTGCCAACATCTTCATTGGCGTGTCGGTGCTGCTGCTGCCTCTCCCGCTGCAGTGGATCCCCAAACCCGTCCTGTATGGCCTCTTCCTCTACATCGCTCTCACCTCCATCGACGGCAACCAGATGTGCGACCGCATGGCTCTCCTCCTCAAGGAGCAGGTGAGAAAGTGTGTGTGTGTGGGGAATAAATGTGCGTGCGTGCGACCATATGTCCACTGCAGGGCTCTGCAGATCAGACGGTTGACTGGGTGCCCGGTGCTGCAGGACCGGAGTCAAAGAACATTTGCAAATATCAGTTTTGTTTTAATCTACTCAGAATACCAGGTGTGTTCTAGGGTTGCTGCTTCATGACACTGGTCTTCTCTTTATTGCTGGACCTCAGATTCAAATCTAAAAATCATATATTTGCAAAATACTATGAAATGTACAAGAATCTCTTCTCCTGCGTGTTTAACCTTCCTCCTGGAAGCAGCACTTCATCATCCGTCATCCTGCCCCTGACTGTACGCTCCACACACTGGCGCCTCCACATGGCAGTGAGCGGTATTACTTCACAATGTATTTGTGTTGTTGTTACTTGAAGCTGTGCAGAACGATGCAGTTTCATGTAACACAACACGACTACACCATAATAAATAATGCTCTCTGCTTTAACGAGGAGCGTCAAGCTTTATTTCCTCTCATGAAACAGCCCTGAACTGTCTCTTGAGAGATAATACAGTTATGCACACACACATACACACACACACGTGCAGACAACTTTGACATACGAACAAATAAAACGGCAACGACAGCATGTGAAAAAGAAAGGTAACAATAATTTATGTTGCATGTGTTAACCAACACTGTGATAAAGTTTCATTGACAGACACATGTGCTCATTTATTTATCAACTCCTGTTGTTGCAAAGGTTCCTGCCTGACACGGATCAGATGCAGGAGATGAGTCGCTGCGTGTTGCAGCTCCACTCACACTGAACAAGAAAGAAAGTGTATTTTTACATAAAAGTCTTATCCAGGTTTAAAATAGCAGCAGCCGCTTGTCTCCTGTACCTCACACACTCACACAGGAGACCCCTCGTGTGTGTGTGTGTGTGTGTGTGGGTGTGTGGGTGTGGGTCGTCCACTTCCGTTCGCCATTCCTCTAAGACAGCAGGAGAGCCGAGGACAGTGAGGATAAGAGCCTGAGGGCAGATAGTATATTAATCTGTCCTGATCCTCTCACCTCCTGCAGACGTCCTACCCTCCGACACACTACATCCGCAAAGTGCCCCAGAGGAAGATCCACTACTTCACCTTCCTGCAGATGATGCAGCTGCTGGTCCTCTGCACGTTCGGCATGTACCCGATACCGTACATGAAGATGATCTTCCCTCTGCTCATGATCATGCTCATTCCAATCAGGTATGACCTCGGCCATTTTGTCCCAGAAAATGATTTTCTCAAGTGCTGTAAAGCAGGATGACAGGATTCAGCAGCAGTCGCAGAACAAGTGCTGCGTCTGACCTGGATCTGCGTCTGCATGATGCTTCTACAGTCACAACACATATCTGAGGAAAGCTGACAATTTAAATGTGTCTTTATATTTTAGTTAATGCTAATTGAATTATTCTATAACTAGTTTTAATGTTTGCACATTAATAAGTCGTTACTTTTGAAGTAGTGCATGATTAAATTCATATGTGCTTTCAGCTGGAAACATACACAACGTACATCTAACAGCATCATATATGCTGTTAGAATAATTTACTTTCTTTGGTGCATCAAAGTGGTGGAATACCTTCAATTAGAAATGATGCTCTGCTCTCCAGACGCGAGTAAACATTATTTATACACAAGTATTTTCCTATCTTTAGTTTGTCTATGAAGCACATTTGTGATTTGTTTTTGTTGCGTTAACCAAACGATTAAATGTTGTCCTCCGTTCATTACTTACTATTTTAAAGATCCAGCCGTCTGCACGTGTGATTAAAGGCGTGTCTTTAGCTGTGAATAGTTTGTTTATTGCAATGGAAGTGTCAGTGAAGATCTTAATGTGTCTGAGACACCTGCGCTTCTTAAAGCAAATTATTTTCTCATTTGAAACACACTTGCAACACGCTGTAAACACGACACTGACATAACTTATGTCCAGATAATCATAATGCTGAGGAGTCGGGTCGTAGTCCTCCGTCCCTACAAGCGACGCGTTTCACATTCACTCGGTCATTTCATCCGGACACACTGAGCGGCTGCAGCAGCTTTAACGCAGACGTCGTGTGCAGCGTGTGCATCAGCAGCTGCACATCTACTGCACTGCAAAGAAAATGCATTTGGACGATTTTAACTTTTTGAGTGTGAAGTGTCGTGTGGTAGCTGCTGCACAGAATATGCAGCATTCCCCAGATCTGTGGTGGTGTTACACACACACACACACACATACACACACACACACACACATACACACACACACACACACACACACACACACACACACACACACACACACACACACACTGTACGGCTGATCTCTTGTGAGAGGGAAGCGATGCATCTCGTCTGATAACATCCGACGTGGTGATTTGTTTCCTGATGCTTCCTCTCGCTGCTCCTCTGACAGATTCTGCTCTGTGTTTAGGAACAACGTGCTTCCTCATATCATCGAGGCCAAATACTTGGACATAATGGACGCCCAACACATGTAGCTGCAGATGGAGACATGGATCTGGATCCACAACAACAACAACAACAACAACAACGAAAAAAAAAAAAAAAAGACGTCTGAAATTTGAAAAAATAAATAAATAAATACAAATGAGGATAAAAAAAAAGAAAAAGTATTTTTCAATGCAAAACTGTTTGGAAGCAAAAGAAAAGAAGAGATTCCGACTGTTTAGATTTTTGTATCTGATAAGAAGATTCTTACAGGTGAAGCTCTGGAGATGTGGGACGAGAGGAAGAGGAGAGCTGTGGGGAATGTTTGAGTCTCTCTGACCCGTCAGTGCCATCGACCTCCATGTTCTCCTCTCACACCTTCACATTTTATGGTAACATTTTACAATATCCTTACTGGAGTGTATTCATCTGTGTGTCACGCTGTGGGTAAGTGCTTCAAGTACTCACTAATACTGTGTCGGTAATAACAATGCTGCCATTTCAGAGTACGTAGAAAGGTGTAGCGGCACAATGTAAGTATGAACTACTTGCGGTCACATTGTGTTTGCACACTGTCGTTCTACCTTCTTTACACTGTGTTGATCAGCGCTTCAATACTTGTCCGTGGGTGAATAACTGACTGCATTTAAGCCCCCGCAAAGTGAATCTGTACCTTTTGTAATTCTGTCATCGTGCAGTGCTGCACCTTTTAGCTGTGACTCCCCCTTTTTATAACAAGGACACTTGTGCTCGTGCATATTTAGTTTCTAAGTCATTCCAACAAATATCAGTGTTCATTAAGGAGGAAAAAGGAGCGTGTGTGTGTGTGTGTGTGTGTGTGTGAGCGTGTGTGCATTAATAATCTGTCCACGTCTTTCGAAAACCTCATTTTTAAGGTGGAATTTAAATACTCAGAATAAAAAAACACATTCCACAAGTATATATATATATTATATGTAATTATTTAGAACGACAGCACAAACCAAAACATATAGTGAAATCTTTATCAAATTATGAATATATTAGAATATATTATGGCAATATACGAAAAGTATTTTAGGTTAAATTCATATAAAATATTTATTTATCATGATGATAGTTTATCTTTTGAGTACAGAACTAAAGTAGTTTGTAATTCTCCCGTCGCTCCTTCACATTCCAGTTACTGAGTTGTGTGTTTGAGTGTCTCGTCTTACGTCAGTGTTTACATATCAAAGTCCTTCCAGCTCCACGTCAGCGTCCAACACAGTTCTGGTGCATTGCTAGTAAACAGGAAAGTCGGGTAAAGGTAACAAAAAAATAAGATTAAAAGAAAAACTTAAAAAAAAAAACTTTGTGAGCTTTTGGATTCAAACAAAATGCATTTCTTTTGTTTGATTTTGTGAGAACAAGTGTTGAAAGATGAGTTTTAGAATAATCTGGTCTTGTTTTCTATTTAGATGTTATGATTATGATCAATGCTTGCAAACTTTGTCATGTAAAAATCCAGACGTCTGGAAAGATTATCTTGTTACAGTAAAAAAAACAAAAAAAGAGGATTTCTATTAGCGAAGCACTGCTTTGCTTAAAGCATGACTCACCTGGGGGGTTTTGATACGATGTGATGCCAATGGACATGTATCCTACACAAAAGAAAAGTAGCAAAGTAAACAGTAACTTCTCAATAAACACAATGCAACGCTCAATATTCAGCAATACTGTGTATAGAACCTTCACTGAAGACAGGCCAGATGCGTTTTTAAACACACACACTTTTCCGTCCGTCCTCATGGTACAAACCAAACGCCTGCTCGGTGCCCATTGAACCATCGCACACGTCCAGGAGAAAAAAGTAAAGCCTTCACATTGCTGGATTTTATTACTTGCTTTCCCAATATCCAAACGGCAGCTCCCTCATGCATATACTGTTCAACTTTGTTTTACAGATGTGAGAAAGATGTCCAATTTAAGCCCGATGTCTCACGGCGAGATAGCGAGGCATGAAAGGAAAGCTCGGGAGCATTTGCATAATCCTTGGATTAAGATTTAAAACAGCACTGGTGAGAGAGATTGTGAGGTGTGAAGTAATATGTACAGTTTGCAATGCAAAGTTGAGTTTTTATCAAGTATCATTATAATCCACGGCAAGGTATTAGGTTCTAACTTTGGACCGAGTACAGAGATGTAAGCGTTCTTCTTCTTACGTGACAGTGTTGTTGTTGTTCCTCCACATCTTCTCTGCGCTGATGATTTTTGGAATAGCAGCAAACTTCTCTCAGAGGATTTAACGTTGGGTTCAGAGCGATCTGGTTGTGAAACCTTGACCCCCCCCCCCTCCCTGCTCCTAATTGGATCTGTTTGAAATTGCGTACTGTGGTGTTTCTTTCTTTTTCCTGATTTCATATAGCCTACTTTTTCTAATCATGAATGTAAGATGTGTGGGTTTTTATATAGCATACTAATTTAGGTGTCAAACAGAATATGTCATTTTTGTCAAAAAGATCAGCTATATTTGTAAAGCTGTAATATGTAAAGATTAGAAGAAAAAAATGGTTATAAAACAGAATGTGTTGGTTTACTATAGTATATATATATACTGTACATTGAAAAAGAGAGACTATCTCAAGCTGTTTGCCAAATAAAAAGTAGTAGTGATGTTAATACGTGTGTGTTTGTGTTCATTTAGCGCCACCATCAGGACAAAACGTCTCCTTGTCCAGCTCTGTGTCTCCGTGGTAACTCTCACACACGAGATGTGCGCTGGGCCTCAAACCTCAAAGTGTGGCCGCAGTACCAAGTGTCAAATACTAAAATCTGGCTCTTATGCCAGGTCAGATTTGTAATCTTGCTCATGTAGCCTTTGATCACATAGTTCTTGATTCAAATCAACATTCTGCACATTTTAATTGTATTTTATTAAGACAAAGACTTTGAACTGTTTTAACTACATTTAATGAATAAAAGGAGTTTTCTGCACATCCCATTAAAAACACAGTGGCTGCACCACTTCTCTCTGATGTCTCTCCCAGAGCTCGAAACCACCACTGCAGCCTTTGTTGTGCACAAAAAATATCTAATTGGCAGATTTACTTTGATGAAGTTTCCGGCTCTCTACGGGAAGAAAGAAAAGCCTTTTTTATTTTGGACACGATGATCTTGCACCGCTCTCAGGACAACATGTCAACTCTGCACACAAGAAGTCTCGTAATCTGAATGAATGAATGAATATCGCTGAGCTCAGTCATGCTCCCGAAGGGATGAACCTTTTCAATTGCACGCCATGGCTGTTCCTCTGGCGCCCCCTTCAGGACAACCTGGAGAAGGTCAGCCCGACCGCTCTGTGGAACACGAGCAATATAAAGCCATGTTTATGTTACATCTTGCATAATTCAACCAACAGACAGTTTAATCAGGAGTATTTCAGCTTACATTTAGTTGAGTTACAGACATTAGTATGTACAAAGCATAAAGCAGAGTGTTAACATAACATTTACTAAAGTAAAGGACTTTATATTTGACTTTAAGCATCAGTATGCACATCATGCTAAAGCAGATGTGTTTCAGGAGTCAAACTGGATTTCTCAACAGAATGATTTATTTATATATATATATATATATATATTTATATATATATATATATATATATATATATATATATATATATATATATATATATATATATATATATATATATATATATATATATATATATATATATATATATATATATATATATATATCTATATATATATATATAAAGAAAGAAAGAAAGAAAGAAAGAAAGAAAGAATAATTATATATGTCAGGTTATCTGTGGATGGCTCTTTATTCTTATTCTCTCATGTTACTGTAAACATAAGTAACTAATTGACCATTTCTAATGTGTATTTATGTTTTGAGTAAGGGGCAGATACAGTAAAGTGCAAATGTTAAAGGACAGAACTTGTGATATTTTGCTATATAAATATAATTTGAAAGCCCCATAGACTGTATATATATATAGGCATGTATAATATAATTATTACATTTTTATTGCAGAAGGTACAACCAAATTAAATATAAATCATACACATGCATATAAAACATGTTATAAATAAAAATAAGATGCATTTGCTAAGACTTTGCTGTGCTGCACCTGCGCACTGGACAGCAGAGACAGAACACTTCCTGGTGCGGAGGGGAAACCTGTCTGTCTGCCTGCCTGCCTGCCTGTCTGTCTGCCTGTCTGTGTCTTGTGGGCTGGGTCATGAGACTACAGGGGTGGGTCTCCTTCAGTAAAGTCGCAGCTGGGTTTGTGAGTGCAGCATCCTGGAGGAAGCACGTGTGTGTGTGCAGTCAGTCCGCGCACATCATGGCAGAGGAGGCGAAGAAACTGGCCGCGTACGCCGCTGTGGATAACCACGTCCAGGTGAGCAACATGTCCGCGTGCGTCCACAGCCTGCTAGCTTGTTGTTTACACCAGGCATGTGTAGCTACATCCTCAGATGCTGCATGCTAGCCAAGCTAACACACACACACACACACACACACACACACACACACACACACACACACACACAGAGTAATGCAGCTAACTTATTGCTGTTATCTAACGTGCAGACGTCGCGAGGGATTGATCACCGTTATGCGTGCTTGTCCCGGGATAGTGAGGCTAACTGAGTTCGGCATGAAGGACTAAATATACCAACAGTGTGTTACAGCATGTGTTCGGCTCGGAGCAGCTAACATGTGATGCATGATTTAAAGCTGCTGTGTATTCATTATGCATAGTGTAATGGATACTTACACACTGTTTAATGGTAATGTGATGTGGGGGCCATGAAGTGTCCGCTACTGGAAGTGGATACAAGTATACTAATGCAAGAACACTAAATGAAATCCTTATATTGTAAGGCTTTATTGTGTTGTTTAGTCTTGTGTTTAACTTGTATGTGCATGAGCTCATGGTGTTTGATTCAGTGAAAAACAACAACACATAAATGCACTTTAACACAACACCACTCTTCCTGCTGCATTTGAACGCACCTCCAGTGAATGAGTTATTTTGTGTGTCACAGAACAACCAGGTGGTTGGAGTGGGCAGTGGGTCAACCATCGTCTATGCTGTGGACAGATTAGGTGAGTGAAACTATTATATTATATTTAGTCTTTGGAACAACAACCTTTCCTTAGTGAGACTGCAGCGCTCTACTTCTGTGAGTTTAGTCTGTAGGTGTGTGTGTATTTAACCTTTACCCCTGTGTGTGTGTTGTGTATTCCAGCTGAGAGAGTGCGTCAGGAGAAGCTCAACATCGTGTGTGTGCCCACCTCCTTCCAGGTTGGTTTGAGAGGATTTCGTCTTGTAGAACAACTTGACATCTGATTATTTGCATCCTGGTGGTTTAATGCTGTTTGCAGAGTGTGTAGCAACACTTGTGTAACACTGTGGCTTCATTACCACACACTCTTCTCCTTTTGTCTAAGCATACACACGACACATTGATTCCCAAGAGAGGATTAGTTTCTGCATTTCCAACATTAATAATAACACTTTTCACAGATTCCTTTTTGTCTTAGTATCTCACATGTTGTGTCCCACAGGCTCGTCAGCTGATTCTGCAGCACGGCCTCACGCTCTCTGATCTGGACAGGCACCCTGAGGTACGATGAGCTCGTTACGAAGCCGTGGAAATGAGAAAGAGCCGGCGCTGAATGTTGCAGCTTGTAAATGGAGACGATGGTTATTTTTTGCTTAGTTGTCGGCCGTTTACTTTCCTCCCACGCAGCTGGATGTGGCGATTGACGGAGCGGACGAAGTGGACGCAGAGCTCACGCTGATAAAAGGTGGAGGGTGAGTACAGGTGGAGGTTTAACACGCAGCACAACTCAGCCAGCGTCTCCTGATCTGTGTCTCACACTCGTCCTCTGTGCCTCCAGCGGCTGCCTCACCCAGGAGAAGATCGTAGCCGGCTGTGCTAAACATTTTGTTGTCATTGCCGACTTCAGGTTTGTATTTGTTGTGTAAATCAATAAGGGAAGCGTTACAAGGGGTATATATCCTATAGGGCTCTGTTCACACATCATTCAGAGAGTTATAGAACATACTCCTCCCCCAGGAAGGACTCCAAGGCCCTGGGCCAGCAGTGGAAGAAGGGAGTTCCTATTGAGGTGATCCCCATGGCGTACGTCCCCGTCTCCAGGACGATCGCCAAGAGCTTCGGAGGGGAGGCCATCTTGCGGATGGCTGTCAGTAAAGCAGTAAGTGGAGGATCCTGGATCCAGCACGTCTCTTGTGTTTCTGAAGTCCCTCTGGTTCTCTTTGCACAGTCCTAAAGTCCAGCTACAGATTGACGGGTCATCGGTGACATTATACTTTTCCTTTTTATCAGGATATAGATTGAACCTGTCGGCTCACTGCAGTCTGCTCGGGACCAGACTATTTGCTGAAATGGCTGTAATGTCAACACAAATGCAAATACTGTTTTGTGTGAGTTTAACCCTGACATGTGGAGTGTGACCTTGTTAGTAGCACTATGGACACATTTCTTCATGTGCGATTCCTTTTCACTGTTTAGTCTGGAAGCAGTTTGTGTTGTAATGAGGAACCCAGGAGGAACACACACACACACGTTATCTAATCAACACAAGTTACACAAGATCACCTGATGACAGACGTTTCCCCATCGAGGTAAAGGAATGTGTCGTAACTTTGTGTTTTCAGAGTGCACTGGAAGTGAAAACGGTCGTACACTGTAGTCTCAGTGAACGGACAGCATCGTGTTGTAGACACACTTCTGTCTGATGCACTTTGCTCACAGGGTGTTAAATTACACTTTAAAACAACAACGTGCGACTGAGCTGTGAGTCGTGTCTCTGCCTCTCAGGGTCCTGTGGTCACTGACAACAGCAACTTCATCCTCGACTGGAAGTTTGAGCACGCTGAGAACTGGAAGGACGTCAACACGGCACTCAAGATGATTCCAGGTGAGGCAGGTGCAGAGCCTGCTGCACACACACACACCCACACAAGCAACCCAGAGGAAGACTGTTGTTGTGCTTTGACTTCACTGAAGTTTATACGTGTGTGCTCTCTCTCTCTCTCTCTCTCTCTCTCGCTCTCGCTCTCGCTCTCGCTCTCGCTCTCGCTCTCGCTCTCTCTCTCTCTCTCTGCAGGGGTGGTGGAGACGGGGCTTTTCGTCGGCATGGCTGAACGAGCTTACTTCGGGATGGAGGATGGAAGCGTGCAGGTTCGAGATCCACCGGTCAACTGAGGGTTGGATCCTGTGCTCTGCCGCCCCCTCCTCTCGATGACCTCACTTTACCCACAAGTGCCATGTTGATGATTTACAGCCGGTCTCAGACTGTCTGAACTTTAGTTTAGTTTTCACACATGTTTTAAAGCAGACTTGAGGACATGTGGTGTTAAAGTGCCTGCTGAGTGAATCTTTGGCCTCCTGGTCTCACTGAATGTCGCTCTTCCTGTAATCTGCTCGTTTGACTGGATGTCTGCAGAGCTCTGGTTCTCAACCAGCATCGCTGCAGAATGAAACTAAAGTGTGCCTTGAGATTATTATTAGATTTTAAAGCTGATCCTCGTGCATCAAACGTCTGCGAGGCTGCAAATAACAGACGACATTGTGAGCAGTCAGGAAGCTGATCTGCCTTCAAGTCTTTACGTTTAATCCGATCCCAGAAAGAGGAGTAATGTGAACTCTACATCAAGATGTTATACATTTTCAAGAATTAATTAATATGCTAATTTAATGAGATCTTTAACAATTTAGGGAAACCCTGCGGCGCAGCGATGAAGCTTCCATTACTTGGTTATCGTACCACAGAGCACAGAGGTGTAATACACATAATGTAGATACTTCCTTCTCTACAGACATGTCATCGCACGGTCTGACGACAACTGGTCCTCACATAGTAGAACAGGGAACTTCTGCACCAACACGGTGAAGAGCCACCAAACCAAAGGTCAACTCGTCGTCCTTGTAAGAGCACTTCCTGGTTCTCTCCTACAGCAGCATGTGGTTCTGTTTGTGCCAACATATTTCCATTGTCTTCACTAAGTACCTGTTTGAGTGTTCTGCACAGCTGTAATATAATGTGTACATTTCAGGATCTTTACCTGGAAACTCCTTCTGTTACGTGACATTCCTCAAAGGCTCTCTCTCTCTCTCTCATGCACGTCCCCCCCCCCCCTCCACTGTGTTGCCTGTTTTGTGCCTGTAAGTTACTTGCGTTGTAATTTCTCATTCCTAACACGAGCCGTGTGGTCACAGGAAGTCTTGTGCCATCTTTAATCAGCTGTAGAGAGACGTGTAGATCACTTTGAGGTGATGGTGATGGTGACGGGCAGCATTGCTTTAAAATGGTCGCAGTTAACGCCGATGATGTAGCTCAAATGTGAACAGCAACACATGTACACTTTGTGCCTTGGCACGCCAAAGCAATAGATCAGCATGTTTTATTCAGACGGAGCTAAATTCATTGATGTAGCTGCTCGTGGTGTTGGCTCAACCCACAATCACGGCTTCTTTAAAACTGGATTTGAATGTATACATGTATCAGAACTGCAGCAGGTAAAAGCCAACAAAGAAACCTTGAAGATGTTTTATGTTTCAGAAGGTCCAATCTATTGAATCTTTATTCCTGTCTTACAGAAACCTTGTTCTGCAGCTTTGAATGTGTTGCATAAGATCTGAGTGAGAGGATGCATCTCCACACGATGCTCTCATCGTCTAAAACACTCAAGTATTCACAAGCTCGTTGTCTCTTGTCTCAGATTCACATAGAAGTTGTCTTTCCAAGGATGTTGGTTACTTTACTATCATTTGGATCAAAAATTGTGAAAGTGTCATGTTTTCCTTATGAATGATATCTTTCTTTGTGAAATCTTTGTCTCACAATGCCTTACACTTTATTACACTTTATGTTGTACGTACAGCTCTAAAGAATTTATGGATGCATCAGCGGCGTGTAGACAAAAAAACATGTTGCCCAATACAAAGTACACCGTGTTACATCCACACCAGCATTTCTCTTGTTCCTTTTACTAATTCACTGTGGTACTGGTTTTGCTGTGAAGGTACTATTTTCTTTGTCAATCAATACAGAACCGTAATAACATCACGCCTCCTCGTTTTTGTTTCTGAGGATTCCCTGAAAATGTCATTATTGTCACGTTAACTTGATGTGGAGGAAACTTTATTCCTGCAGCCTGGACGGTGCCATACTATATCGACTGGCTTTGTGTGTAATGTTTTCTTTATGTTTCCGGATATGTACCCGTAAGGCAGAGAGCCACTGAGCACAAGCATTTCATTGTATTTTTAATACCCATGCACATAAACTTGACCTTTGAACACTTATACTAGAGCAAAAACAATGTGTTAATGATTCAATTAGTTGTAAAGTTAATTGGTAAAAATGTTAATTCATAATTGTTTAGGTTAATTTGAAGGTTTTATCTTTGCAGATGCTTCTATGATAGTAAACTGAATATATTACCGTGTTGGACTGTTAGACTAAACCAAACAGTGTCAACTATAATTTATATACCAATCTATTAGCACAATGATCACCAGGCTAATTGATAATGGAAAGATTTATAGTTTCAACACTTTGAGACATCAGTAAAAGGTAAGTGAGATTTTATTTCTGTCAAAGACGAGGAAAAATATCCAACCGAAGACGTCAGGACCAAACCTGGAGGGTGCAGGTCTCCCTTAACGTCACGTGGGGGCGCTGGAAATGCAAGCAGCTTGATTCTGCTGCAAGGTGTTCACTCCCTGCACAGCAAACTGGGTTCACAATTTGACCTTATCACCTAAAAAATAACATTACAAATTATATCCTATACGTACTGAGCAACTCTGCTTTATGTGATACTTTTAAAGTAGATGTCATGTATATTAATGAAAACATCTCCATGGACGCGTGCAGAGTGTCCTGCATTATGTCATAGCTCTCCCTCTTTGTTTGTCCAAAATCAGGACAACACAACTCGTGATCAGGAACAGGAAATGTACATCTACAGTGAAGCCACGTTGATGCTTTCTATAATACTCTCATGTCGGCTGTCTTGACAACTACTTGTGAATGACAGCTGAACTATCGAATGTAGTGCTTACATTCAGTCAACAGTGTAATCTCGACCAATAGCGTTGTTGCTTATCGGCATTGGCTCTCTTATTGGACGGGCGACGACGTAACCCACCAATCATATATCCGCCACAGGATTCGCCACCGGGGATATTTTTGCGTCACCTTTTGCTCCTGTTGTGTGCCAACCGCTAGTGCGCCTGCGTCGTTTTGACAAGCACACGATTAGCCAATGAGGTTCACTGTTTGGGGGGCTGGAACATTCTGAACCCGCCTTTTTGAGTGACAGGCCTCCGATGCAATCGAGTTCTGCTTAGTATGCGAGTATGGATGATTGACAGAAAACAGCCCAATGAGAAACGGTTACATGCAATTGTAACGAATGTAGGGATTTTACTGTCCAATCCTAGTGTAGAAACAAGGCGGGACTTAGCGTTACCAAGGCAAGTCTTGAGTCAAGTATAAAGGGAAATAACATGGTGTCCCAGTGGCTGTTTATGTTTACTTAAAGAACAGATTTGAAAGGGCGTTTTGCAAGACACAACGGAGTTTTCTTTATAGTTTCACAGTATTTTGCACTTTAACTTTTTTATGTTAAGATTTACAAGGCCAGTGGCATGTAAATCTCATACTTCACTAATGTGCCAGTTTTACAAATGGAAAGGGGGCTTCACTTTGGAAACGTGAGCATTTCCCTGGTGCTCCTACTATTGCTGAACTCGCTCATCGAATTCGGGACTTCGCAAGCTCAGGGCTCCGCCATCGGGAGGGAGCCTCAGTTCGTCACCCGGGGTTCAGGTTCGACCTCGGGGGAAGATGTTACAAGAGTCATGGAGCGGGGCTTGGAGAACGTTGGCTCCCCGGTCATTGTAGCAGACGTTACCGTGGAGGATGACGAGAACGGTTCGGCGGGGGAGGCCGACGAATCATACGGAGACGGTAACGGAAACGTCCAACCGACGAGGTAATTCAAAAAAAACAAATACATTTCTGTGTAACGGATAGCTAGCACACCGACACCCATTATCGGACACTTGCCGTTTGACACGTGTAACGTCATTTCACAGCTGCAAAAAAATATGGACGACTCCCAAAATGACGAATAAACTAAATTAAAGTATGAACAACTTGTTCTTTTTCATTTTGTTAGCCAAAAACGACGCAGTCAACGGCTGAATTAGGCCAGTTAACTTACAGGCTCGTGCTTTGGGCGCATGCTAAGTATTCATCCGCCTTAGCGCTGCACTCAAAAACTTGTTGTTTGTGTCCCTCCCGACTCGTACACCTCGTTTTAACGCCATTTATCCCCGCTAACCTCCGCATATCTTTAGATAAATTATCGTGGAAGAAATGTTAAGTGGTGTCAAGAGGGCTGTCAGAGCACAAAACATGAAAAACACAGTGTTAATGAGCGAGTTTGACTTTGTGTCCGATCATTTCTATTTAACTTTCCATAGAGATAAAAGTAGGCAAATGCGGCTACCGATAATTATCTACTTTAAGTTGTCATTTGTGGTTATATCTGCGGACTTGTCATTGTATGCTGTTACAGTGTCTTTGGTTTAACATGTCGGGACAAAACACGCTCTAGTTAATCAAACCAGAAAGTTAGTGACGTCCCCTGCGCACTGATATCCGGCGCGTGCACCGTTTCCACCTTTGACATGTTAAAGTGACATTTCTGAGTGGTTGTTTTGGTTTGTTGGAATAACAATTATAATCTTGCTCTTGTCACTGAAGCACTTTTGCTGTGCGGCCATGGGTCCAGTTGAGTCCACAGATTAGATGCATTCTGTATTAGGTGGATTTAATGTGATAAATAAAGAGGTTTCTGTCTAACATTAGTGTTATGTGATGGGGCAGGAGCTGTCTGCTGTGTGTCTGGGTGTTTCTTGTAACTCAGTCAGATTGCACTGCTGAGTTAATTTGCTTTCCATTTATTATATTATACAGAAATCACTTTTTAAAAGGGAACATTCCTAATCACTTGACAGCAGAGATACGATCCTCTTAGGATTCACAGCTTATCTCCTGTCAGCAGATAGGCTGTGTCTTTAGCTGAGAAAAGTTAAGTAGAAAAAAAGTCTGTTTATTTAATTCACAGTTAATTGGGAATTAATCAGAAGCAAGTGATCATTTTTTAAAGCTGAGAAAAAGTGTCTGTGCAGCAGAAGGATGAAGATTGATTCACATGTTCAGGTGCTGCCTGGCTGCTGGGATCTGTTGTTGTTCAACAAAGTAGACATTGATAAGTGGTGTAGCTTCGCTTAAGAAAGGTATTATTGTCCTAGTTGGGAAATTTTGTCTTGGAAATAAACAGAAAAGCAGTTTTTGTAAAGGAAAAGCAAACATTTGATGGGTGCTCTACCCCGGTACCAAGAATACAAATCAAACATGTCAAGCGCATGTTATCATTTTATGACTGTTATGCAAAGGAATGTCGCGCGGCAGAGATAATCCCCAGGATCCTGTCAGTCAAAAGTTTACGGCTTCACTCAAAACCCAGTTTTACTGAACCCTGTTAGACCTGCTGCTGCTGCCCCAAGTGGGATGCAGTTCTTGGTGCAGTGGGTAGGGCATTGATTTAGTCTTCCTTGGTAAACAGTAGGTTTGACGCCCACCTTTTAGATGTTTGGCGCAGTGTGTTCTTAATAATGTTCGTTGTCTCTGCCATGTCGTTTTTATTTTAACAACTCCATTACAGATAATCTTTACTGCGATACTGCTTCTTGAGTCTTTTTTTTATTCCACCGCCATTTCTTGGTTGAGGCACATCAGGTCATTCACTAAATTATTCTCTGTGTAGTATTATACATGATGTGCTTTTCAAGAGGAAGTTGGATCACAGTCGGTCATAAAATTGAAAACATGTTGGAGTCAAACCTTTTTGAAGTTTTTTTGAAGTCAAAGTTGCTGCTGCTGTGCTGAAATGCAGCTTGTTTCCCATTTGCTGTCACTCTCTGACAACCCCCAAAGCATTTCTTGTTATTTGGGATGCCATACAAACCCAGCTTTGTCACAACAGGGAGCTGCTGAGCACACTGTGCAGTCAGCCCCACGAAGACCATGTCAACAGGAATTGGTGTAATTATTTGTTGTACATATTTTATTTTGAAAAATTGTGTAAGACAGAGGAAAAAACAAAGTTGTTTTCACACATACAAGCTTTGTGTACACAAGAAGTGCTGTTAACACGCAGTACACCACCAAGTACACAAACTTATCAGGGTATAAGTGATGGTGAAATCACTCTGGTGTGAGGGCAACACATGGTGACGGACTTCAAGGAGGCTAAGACTCCTGCCTGTCATACAGTATCAGGTAATTATCAGAGCAGTTAGCTCTGATAGAAGCGGGCTATTCCCTTGCCAGCCACCTCAGCTGCTGCAGGAAAACTCTTGAGCGTTCATCCTGCTGCTGGTCACACCCTGCCACTGCTCGCTTTCTGTGCCTGCGTCTAGTACCATGCAGTATACTTAACTTTCTCTGGGTTTCTGCTGCGTTCTCTCTTCCTTTCTCTCATGATCTTCCTCCTGTATTCAGTTTGTCTGCCACCACTTATCAGCTTTGTGTCATCTAATGTCCATCACTTTTAGGTGAATAGGTTTAGGTTATAGTGGTTTAAAGTGTGTTTGCACTTGTCTAATTGTGTAATTATCTAAATGATAATAAGTTTTATTTCTGCCAGTGTATGGGTTTCCACACCATCACAATAACAAACAGCAACACTGATCTGCAGGAGACAATAGGATAAAGAATTAACAAAGTATCTTGTGAGGCAGATACAGCAAGACTTGAATTATTCATCAAACATCTGTAAAAACAACAACAAAAGTGTTAAACTGACAGATTTAGCTAAGATATTAATGATCTCGTAATATAATAATGAACATAACAATGTTTACATTAATGAATTTGTGGAAGGTTTTCTATTTTCATAGTGTCAAAGAGCTGCGATCACATCTGCCTCTCTGCGTCTCCTTTGCATTATTCTTTGTCTCTTGCTCTCATGTTTTCTCTCTCATCTCACACTTGCACCTTCCCCAATGCTCTCCCTTACCTTCACACATTTTAATGTCACCCCTTGAGTATATACTCTACTCCACGCTCTGTTTCCATCCATCTGTCAAGAGAATAGTCGTTGAACTTAAGAAATGAAACATGATTTAGGTGTGCTTCCCTTAAAATGAGCCAATTTAAACAAAGGAGACTTCCTAAATGTCAGAAAAGACATTAACAGAAGAAAGTCTTTCAATAATCAATCCATCTTGAGAGCATTGTTGTTCATGCATAAGGCAGAGCTGTAAACACAAAGCACAGAATGTCTTGTGTTGATGATCATATAGAGATTTTAAACATGCACAGTGAACTTAAAAATAGAGAAGAACCCCAGCTATGACTAAGTGTGAAGCGGTGAAACCGAACACTTTTTGGCGAGTAATCGACTCGGTGTCCAGCATTAATTAGGTCGGCCTTTTGAAAACGTATCGCCACTTGTATCTGTGACCTTTCAAGGCTTAACATGTGGCTGCTGCTGCTTTCCAAGTCAAACAGACCTGGCCCTGTGGTGATGATTATAATCTCAACACACCCTTGATCAACTTTACAAAGTCACTGTTTACAACCAGAATCATGACCTTGTTCATAACACAACACCCAAACCAGTGAGCCTCTTCACCTCGGAAGGATCACGTTAGTGATTTGTTGACGATATCCTAACTCTCACACTTGTTCTAAAGAGAACGAACCTGTAAAGCCACTTTATTTTTTCTTCTAAATGATATTTTGGAGTGGAGCACTTCAAACACAGACTCTTGAAAGACGGTTTGAAAACCGCTCAGATGTCAATATTTGAAGTTTCTGTCAGTTGCAGTTGTTTTTTTAATCCCGTTCTCTCCTCCGCCCTTGTATCCTGTAATCTATAAATATTCTAGATGTTCGCTTTGATCCGGCCTTCAGTTTGTGACGGAGGCAGCCGTCGTGTCAGCTGATGGCTGTCACCTCGCTTTTACCGCTGCCATCTATACGTTACAAAAACTGCTCTGGAGACTTGATGTTTACATCTGTCTGAGTGTGTGTGTGTGTGTGTGCGTGTGCGTGTGCGTGTGCATACATGTTTGAAGGGTTTTGTGTGTGTATGTGAATCATGCATGTGACACGCTGCCAGGTTTGATGCCTCCTTCAGCGAGCGCTCCATCGGGGCCTCAAGCACCTTCGGGAGCACTTGGAGGTGAGAGGAGAGAGGACAGCAGCTTTGTTTGAACTTGCTACCCCCACCACCAACCACCCCCCGCCCTCTGTCCCAACCCCCCCCCACTCCCCCCTCAGGGCCCTGTAGCGGCAACAGCTCTTCTGGGCCGCCGTGCTTGCCGGCTGGCTCCCACCAGCCTACTGCTTAGCAACAGCCAATCCGCCAAGCCGGGCGACTTGTTGGCCAATTGCGTCGGAGAGACGGGCTAGTGCTCAGAATTTGAGTTGGCCACATGGGTCTGGCTATAGTTAGGTAAAGGAGGAGGAGGGACACATTTTTTTATTTTTTTGAGGAGGGGAGAGTTCATTTCCTTGTTGTGTTTTTTTCTCTTACTTTGTTTCAGTAGTCCACTTTCTGTAACCAGGGAGATGTTGTGGGTTTTATAAATAGAAACTGTCCCCGAAATAAGAGGTCAAGATGAAGATGATTGAACTCCTTCCGGGAAGTTTCAATTGAGCACTTTACGCTCAGTTCTTGAAAGTCAGTTCGTGTACAGCAGTAGTTTTACATTGGAGAGGTCTAAATGTTTAACTCCAGCTGCTAAACTCAACATCACTTCAAACAATGTTTGTATAATCTCTTTTAACCTATTTGATCCTGATTGTCTTTATGTAACCATGTTTTATTGTATTCTATGTCTGGTGCTATTTCTTATTGTATTGCTTTCTGTAATCATGTTAAATGATTTAGTGTTGCCTAAACATTGAGCAGAAGTTGCTGGTGTTGTGATGCGATGACCTTTATTGTCTTTGTCACTGGCTCCCCGACTCTTTCTGATGAACAGATGTTGTTTGTGTGTAGTTTCATAACCATGTGTAGGGACACAAATATTTCCACTTCTTCACAAACGTGATTGCTGAACAATATTCATTTTGGTTATCAAGAAGAATGAGTTTATTAGGTCAGTCGGTGGCTATTTTGGTAAGTCGGCAGGACCCATCCTGCAGCACTGCAGTATGGGTGGGGCAGAGGCAGAAAGGTGGGATACTCGGAGAGAGAGGAAGGGAAGGGAGGGGAGGATGAAAACAAGGAGTTAGCTGTTAGTTAGTAGGACCATGCTGTCTTGTTTTCACTCTCGATGGCTCCTCACTGCTTAGCAACAACGAATCAGATCCTCGCATCAGAGCTGCAGCCCGGCCAATCAGCCGGCAGGAGCGTGGCGCCATAGAGTTTGGATTTTACCACGTGTGAGATGATACGGGTTGGAGAGGGGAGCCACTTATGCAGGAGGAGAGAGAGAGAGAGAGAGAGAGAGAGAGAGAGGGTGATAGCAACGCTTTTAAATGGTGTGTTTTTATGCTGGTAGAAGTTTTTCTAAAACCACACCCTTTGCTCTCTGCTGCGGTGGTCTGCTGCAGTGACCCTGATGGATGTAAAGGTCGATTTTAAAGCAGACTGCACATCACAGGTCTGTCACTCGAGTCCTCATTAGTCAAGCTCCAGCTGACAAAGACCTAAAACAATTATCTCTTAACAGGTTTAGAGGGCAGTTATATAACCCTTCAAGTCCCATTAAGCTGTGTTTAAGTACAGGTGTTATGTCAGCTGTGATTATTAGGTGGAGTTTGTTTTCTTTTTTTAACTTTGACATTTTAATGTAGTCATACTCTAAGTGTTTATTTAAATTAGACATCTATATACCCTGATGGGAGCATATTCATGTTTGCCAAAGAAAAAGTCCTGGTTCTGGTTTCATGCTGTGTTGTGCAAACTGCCTGCAGGCCCTTAAGAGTTATATTTGGAATTGAATTATAAGATTACCACAATTGAAACATTTATCCGAAAGATTAAAAAACGTATTTACTGTAAGGCTTTGTTCTCACTGTCACCGGTTTACTGGTGTTGTGTTTACATATTTGTGATGATAGTGAATAAGACATGATATCTGTGAGTGTGTTCAGTTTAAAGGAATGCACTTGACTCTTTTTCACCTCCTGCTGGTGCAGCTGGTGCTGCTGGGTGCGGCCGACTCAGAGCTGTATCCATAACTTTGTCTCCACGTGCTCCCCATGCTCTTGTATTTTTGTTCTGCCTCTCGGTGGATGCACGGCAGGCTGAGTGGCAGCTGCGCGGCAGCAGAACTCCACACTCCAACCTGCATCCAGGCTGCTTGCTGTTGCATGGTTACAGTCAGTTCTGCCCTGCCATTGGCTCAGAGTCTGCAGAGCTGCCCACTCATTGGCTAAGCGAGGAGAAAAACAGTGCTTCCATTGGCTCCCGGGAAGTCGAAGGCTCTTGCGATTGGTCCAACTCGGCGGCTCCCGCTCCTTGGAGACTTGGCCTGTGTAAACATCCTGGTTGCTTCTTTCAATGGATTGTGTTTACCAGCAGCTCGGTTTTGCCGGTGTGTGCAGACTGAGGCTGAGTGTCTCTGAGGAGCAGAGAGTCTGGTGAGAGCGAGGCTAATTGGCTCCCTGCTCCCCCATACGCTTTGTGATTGAAGAAGCACTCTGCACTATTATGACGCTTTGACAGAATTACAGACAAGGACGCTAACAACCCTCAGTCTGTTGGCAGCCTCACTACTTTCCTTCTTTCTCCCCATCCCTACGTCTTCCTTAGTGTCTTCTCCGCCTGCATCTGTCACAGTCGGCAGCAGCAGGCCCACAGGCTACATGTTATCCCTTTGGTGGAGGGGAGAGCAGCGGTGTCTCGGGGCTCAGACTTGGAAAATAAATTGCCTCAAGTTGTAAATGATACAGTTGGGCTGTTTGTTTTGTTCGAGTTGTTTTTATTGTTCGGTTTAGTGCTATTTGGATAGCTACTCCCCCTTCCCCTCCTCCACTGCTCGTTTTCCCCATTACCATCATGGTACCTAAGTTGTAGAGTTAAGTGCCCCCCCATCCCAACCCCCTTCTCTCCTCCTTCTTATCCTTTATCTGGAGTACAAAGGGTCCACAAAAGCCTTTGATCTCTCTCTCAGAATGAAATTCTTCTATCTCTTGCTCACCCTCTTTCAATCTCTGAAGTTGAACTCGATGCTCTCGGTGACTTCTTCCTCGTTTCTACATTCACAGCATGACTTGGAGGGGGCGGAGCCGGCCGAGCGAAGGCCGCCAAAGCTTCCACCCTCTCAGAGAGCTGACTGCTTAGCAACAACCAATCAGCCTAATATTTTTGGCAGGGTCTCGCAGCCAATCGAGAGGGTGAGAGCGGGCTTTAGTGCTCTGTTTTTATTGGTAGCTGAGAGGAAAAACAATGTTTTTCTTAGTACTCTACACTTCAGTGCTATTGGCGAGGCTGGTAATGCTAAAAGCAGATTTGGGGGAGATAATCTTGGCTTTGATGGGGCTGAAAGACACATGGCTCATTACTGTTAAGAGATTGTATTTGCATTTTTATGTAAACTTCCAGATCCAGTTGAGATGAAACAACCAGCTGGTCCAGAGCAGCAAGTGTTACTCCCTGTAACGTAAGAAAAACCTTCCTAAAATTGATTTGCCCTCTTTGAAACAATCAATGTCTGAGTTGTCTTAAGTCTTTAACATCGTTGAACATGCTCCTTCTCCTTCATGAGTGAAGAGTGTTCGATAGGTCAGATCAATAAGGGATTATAGCCAGTCAGTAGCAATTCACCTGCTCCGTGTAAAGGATGGATAGCACAGGTCATACAAACACAGTCAGCTGAGTTGACGACTCTCACAGTGCCCGTAAAAAAAGATGATTGATGATGTCCCTGTTTTCTTTTTTCCTGTGAAAATGAACAAGTGTTACATTGTCTCTTCCCTCAGCAACTGCTGTCTAGTTGCCCTCGAGGGAGGCAGTTAAAACCCCATATGCCCCAGTGGCCAACAGAGGGAAGGTTGTGCCCCAGCTGTGCGGATGTGAAGCAGTGGATGCTCAGAGACGGCATGTGTGTGAAATAAAGCTAAAAGCCCCGTTGACGGCATCTCCTCAAGACAGATACAAATCAATAGTCAAGAGGTGGCCCCTGCCAGAGCTCAGGACATGATTGACAAGCAATGCGGCAGAACCCTTAAAGAGTTGGGCGAAGGGTGGGGCTGGGTGTCTGGATTTATTCAACTCCGTTAGACTGTTTTTAGCCTGGAGTTACTAGACGAAGGGAAGAAGAACTGTTAACAAATCTTGCTGTGTGGGCACATAATGAGGAATAAAAAAAACTCATTTAGGGAATTTGTACTTTACTACTGATGGCGAAAAACCATTCACCAAGTAAATGTTTTGGTAGAGCTACATAATTAATGAGTGGGGGGGATGTAAAAATCCATCACTACAATAATATATTTTTCTAATTCTCTGAGGTAAAGCACACTGGTGCTGTGAGAAGTAGCCCATACATCATCTAAGAGAAAACTCTCACCCCCTGCATCTTATTTTTAGCTTCTAACTGTGTCGCTGGCATCAATGCCTCTGAATGAAATATGTGGAAAATATTACTTTAAAAATCATTTTTTGAGGAATCAATGTGATATTTTTGCCAGCGATGCCCAAACTGTTTTCATTCTATCCAACAGGGTTTCATTCGCATTGTGGCTCAACTCTCAAAGATCTGTGAAAGTGACATTATTCAAGCTCCGGTTGTTTTCTTAACAGCACTGATGTTTCTCTGAGCCGTCCTCTTGGGCAATCAAGACTATATTTGTGCCAATGATGGAGAGCCCAGAAGAAAGCCAAGGCTAATCGGATACGTCGCTGAACGAATCCATCGACTCGGAACAGAAAGACAATGTGTCGTCTTTGACGACACATAAAACATTTATTTTATGGTTTTTCATGTAAATGAGCCTCATTTTAAGGCAGTAATAACATTTTTAAGACTGAGAAAAGTGTCCATGTCAAATCCCCCTGTACACTCTTAACAGTCGCCGTCGCCATCTGTTTCAGATCATCCGTGTGCTCCTCCCTCACCTCAGGTGCAACAAACAAGTACGCCTTTCCTGTAAAAAGTGGATAACAATAAAGTCCACAATCATTTTCATTACTCGTCGAAATTGAAGGTTTTTCTTTCTTTTGATTTTGAGTCTGATCTTAAAGTTGAGTCACGGCTAATAGAAACATCGTATAATGTGCGGTTTGTGATTGAGTATAGTTTCTGCAAAGCTCCCTTGAAACTCATGTCTCCTCATCCAGCAGCTCAGCCATATTTGAGGTTTTCATATGGTTCGCTGTGCAAATTGCAACATAAACAAACGTTTTTCTGATGGGCTTCGGCTTTGGTTGACTAACCACTGAGGTTTTCACACATTCACTGTATGATTGTTGTAAATAAGTTGCTATGTGTGGGACGTCTGGTCAGGTTAGATAAAGCTCTGGTCCTCTCTTTAATCAACATGCCACCCACACCAGCTGACAGGATGGGCTTTGTCACGGCACAGGTGTGCTGTTGGCTGCAGTTGAAGGTCACCCTCATTGCTAAACAAGGTTGAGGACTAGAGAGGGAAAGACGACATCTGCACACCACTTAACAATTCTTGGCCCTTCACTGTCTTGTCTTTGATCACATTAAACGTAAAGCACACTGGGAAGAAAGGACAACACTGCTGCCATTTCTTTAAGTCTTGGTGCACGGCCAGTATGTAAAGCTGCAATAAGTGTCTACAAATCCTGATGTGGAGAGTGTGCTGAAGTGTTTGTGTTCTGTCCACAGGTCTCTTGTGATCATCAGTACCTTGGATGGCCGGATCTCTGCTCTGGATCCTCACAACGAGGGCAGGAAGCAGTGGGACCTAGATGTCGCCTCAGGGTGCCTGGTGTCGTCCAGCATCAGCAAACCTGAGGTAGAACAAACATTGCATTATGTTATTGAATGTCACTTCATTAAAAAAATATGAAATAATCCAGATTGGCAGACTCCGCACTCATTTTCAGGTCGTTGTTGACAACTACCGCTTTGGTTATTTGATAAGTTGTGCTGGAATGATTGTGATTGGTGGTTAGCACACAGAGCCTGCATGTCACTCACAAGCAGCAAACTGAGTGTCAAAGAATACTTAATTGGGAGTAAATAATGTTATATCAGACATACTTCTCTTGTAGATAAATCATGGAACGGTGTGAGTTTTCATCTTGTGTCAAGCGTGATGTGTTTAAGTTCTTTTGCCTCACTTGACACAAAGTGTCACAAAGAATCCCTTTCAGTTGTTTCAAGATGACGCCTACAACACAGTCCACCACAGGTCAAACAGACACAACACAGCTGATTAAGACTCAGTATCTGTAGATGAAAAGGCCTTGACATTCCATTGTGAGGTTAAGGATGCAGTCTCAAAACAAACTGTCTCTCCTGGCTTTCTTTCTGTAGACAGTGAGACCAGTAATTGAACTCGCTGCACTTTGAACAGTCAACCGAGGGTTGTTGTTGCTTACATTCATTTCATGTACATGCATACATAATACACAGCAGACATACTGTACACCCCCACATAAATCTGAGCGTAGTTGTTCTGCCTGGAGGATAAGCCTCTTTGTTGACTGGTGGTTTACGCATACAAGCACAGCAAGACCCTCGTCTGTACATGTATACAGAAGCTTAAACCGCCCACACCGACGTGCTGAAAGTGCCCAGAGCGCTGCTCTCTGAGATGCATACGAGAGACGTGCTCGTGCTTTACTTTGATGTGGACTCGCTCTGTGTGAGAGTGTTGCCTGAGGGAAAGAGCCTCTGATACGAACATGGGTCTGGGTGGCTGCTGAGATCAGTTTAATGTTGGTCTGCTGGTGCTGGTGAGGCGCGTTGGAGTTTAATGAACTCTCTGGCTCGGTCGTATAAATATGTTTCTGCTTTACTAGCACAACAAGCAATCTAGAACCAGATCACGAAGTGTAACTCCTTTTGACACGTGGGTTTTCCCAGAGAAGCCTGGATCATAGGTTGTGGTGTATTTCCACAGATGTAGATTGATTGTTTGGAATCAATGGGAGGTGGAGCAAACAGATAAACCAACCCAGACTGTTTGATTGACAGGTCACATCTGGAATGTACAAATGAAATAAAAAGCAATAAGTGATTAGCAAAAAAAATGAAAGAACAAAATAAGCTCTTTTCAGCTGATGGACAACAATCCAAATATAGCCCGTTCAGAGTTCCTCACTATAGAAGAATCTGATTCAAGTGTTGCAGGACCTCTGTTATTAGCGGGTGAATTGGTTCTCCAGTATGTGCCATTCAGCCTGAAAAGATGTTTTCACCCCAGTTTAACACTCAGCAGCTAAATTCGCTGATTAGCAAACCTGCAATTAGAACTAAAGGGAACTAATCACTGAAATCAGCTGCAGTAGTGTGGGCTGGAATTAAATCCTCTTCCAACTTGCCTCACGATAGCGCATGTGAGATTTGTAAAATAAGAATTCCTGAACCTTTTTTTTTCCTGTGGTCCTCAGAGGTTATGCTGGGGAGAACCCCTAAAGGGTCCTCGGAGCACTTTAAGTTTATACAGCAGAGAGAGCGCGGTATAGCTTCTCCACTGCATGCATCGGAATGTAGATTTGACCTTGAATATAAAGTTGCACCCCGCTATACTTAATTACAATATATCACACGTGTTATATGTTCAGCTGTCAGTGGAAGGATAACATGCTTCTCTTTGGTCTGATGAAAGTCTTCAACTTGCTTATGAATAAAATAAAATACATTTGTTGATTTATAAACTAGGTTGTTTTTCTTAGTTCACACACATTTAACATTGTCAGATTGTTTTCCTTCACTGTTAATCTTTACTCTTCTTTACATTATCTGTAAGAAACGGGATTATGACAAAACAGGAGTATCTTACTGTCATTATGTGTGTTCTTAATGGCAAATACTGTACTATTCTGTATCAAAAGTAAAACACAAAGTGCTTTGGCTCATAAATGTGTTCTCTCTCTG
>NC_041376.1:945000-950000 GCF_900634415.1 Cottoperca gobio
CTTGTTATTGACACCAACCTGTTTGTTCCTGCAGGTGTTTGGCAATAAGATGGTCATCCCTTCACTGGACGGTGCCTTGTTCCAGTGGAACCGGGACAGGGAGAGTATGGAGGCAGTGCCTTTCAGTGTGGAGTCCCTGCTAGATTCGTCTTACCGAATCGGGGAGGACACCGTCCTGGTTGGGGGCAAATCTCTTACTACCTATGGCCTGGGGGCCTACAGTGGCAAGGTCAGTGACAGCTCATTCAATGTCCTCTCTGTTACCAAGAGAGCGAGTTAAAGTAATGGTTGTGATGTTTGAGGTAAACCCAGTAGAGTAACCCTGGTTGTATCACCCCCTCCCGTTGTTTGCCTCAGCTTCGGTACATCTGCTCTGCGGTGGGCTGCAGTCGCTGGGGGGAGGAGGAGATGGTGACAGGAAGATATGCTGCTGCTGCAGAGGACTCAGAAGACCGTGCGAGCCATCAGGCCTCGGTCAGGGATGGAGAAGTGGGTTTCATTTAATCAGTCACTCAAACTGTCGTTGTCAGTCCGTTTGACAGCAGCTACTGTATCTTGTGTGGGATTCCAGAAAGGCTCACGGACACTCGATTGACTTTCTGTCAATGGTTTTAAATAAAGTCTGTTAACCTTTCAGCCACTTTGAGTTATCATTACTCTTCCTCTTTACCGGCTGGCTTTACCACACGGACCAGATCGTTCTACTGTCTTATGTTTCAGACTAATTTGATATCCGAACAAGAAGTATCGTAATCCATTGTTTTTATTATTGTTCCACCATCTGCCTCTCAACAGGCTGAATACATGTTGCTTCTGTTTACTTTGAAATGCAGTGCAGTAATTATTCATTCATTCAACAATTGTTTTTTATGAATCTTTAGTTTGACCCCTGATTGTGATCATCGGTTATAATGAAAGTAGTTGTTCAGTCGTGCACTATCCCTCTTTATATTAGGTGGAACTTCAGTGTTGGAAACTTTGAGCTGAAGCTCCTCCCTGAGACGCAGTCGGGAATGAACTTCCTGGAGGGAGAAGTTGCGAGTGGCGACTGGAGGGAGAGTCAGCGGGTCATCGCGGATGAGCCAAAAGAGAGACAGCCGACGGAGAACCAGAAGAACCCAAATCTGGACCTCGTCATCAAAGTGTCTGTTCCTGATTGGAAAGTCATGGCCTTCAGTACCGAGCCTGACGGACAGCTGGTCTGGGAACGTCAGGTGAGAAGTTATAACATCTTACATATGTCATTAAGTTGCATTTACAGTGAGCACGTTGTTTCTTTGCTCTACGTTTAGTTCAGTTCTACATGAAGTATATAAACTCTGTATCACCTGTTCGTGTAGTTCTGCACACCCATCGCGTCGGCTTGGCTGGTGGGCGGAGGCAAAGTCACACCAATCGCCCTGTTTGACGACAATGCCTACAGCAGCCAGTCGGAAACTGACGAGGAGGAGGAGGAAGAGGAGGGTTCAAAGAAGGCCAGAGGACCCGAAGAGTCCAGTGTTTACCTTGGTAAATCCATACACCGCATGCTCGGGCTCGATCCTAATGTTTAGTCACATTATTTGCAATTTCATCCAAGTCAACTCAAGTACACGTGTAACTGTTTTGCACTTGGTTTCATCAGGGATGTTCCAGGGACAGCTCTACCTCCAGTCCTCAGTGAGGATCAGTGAAAAGTTTCCTTCCAAAGCCATCGGATCGGACATAATTCCACTTCCCACAGTCAAGTGGAAGCCTCTAGTCCGTAAGTGCGACTCCTTCGCCATACGTGCTGCGTCTGTAGACCCAACGTGATGTTGCATCTTCTTTTCAAGAACTATTTGAATACACGAGTAGCCGTTTGGGCTTTGTCTTCATGCTCCTTCATGTATGACTATGCTGCCTCTTTCCACCGAGATCACAGAACTTCTTCATCTTGTGCCTTGACACAGATTCACCATCTCGGACCCCAGCTCTGGTCGGCTCGGATGAATTTGACAAGTGTCTGAATAATGACAAGTTCTCCCATGAAGAATACAGCAACGGAGCCTTGTCCATCCTTCAGTATCCTTACGGTAAGAACCTGACGATGGAACAACTACGGTCTTGTTTACATAGACGCGCTGCATCGGCACCGAGAGTCTACAGCAGAGAACAGTACATTCCCACAGACTGATTTCTGCTTTCCCTCTTCGTAGACAACGGCTACTACTTCCCCTACAGCAAGCGTTACCGGGAGAAACGCCACAATGCCGTGAGCCTGATAAGCCCGGGAAATGGGGCGGGAGCTGAGATTCGCAGGAGGAAGGACCCCGTGCTGTTGCTACCATGGTGGAAGGAGATCCTCGGCACCATCGTGTTCTGCATCGCCGCCACCACCTACATCGTCCGCAAGTTCTTCCACCCTCCCGCCCCGGTGGCTTACGTGAGGGTAAGACCACAGACGCAGCCTGCAGCAAGAACACATAATAATAATAATAATAAGAATCAGAGAAAAAAGATTAAATAAATTAAATAAACCAGCAATGTTTTCGAGAAATAAAACTCAAATCAGTACGTTTTCTTCCGAATAGGTCTTATTTACGTAGCTCATGTATGCGCTAGAATCCAGAGTGTGTCCTTCTTGCTAAATCCGATTGCAAGTACAATTTGAAGTCATCCAGTGCAGGCATACATAGCAACAACTGTACTGTCACGTCCACGGCTCTGGAGGTCCATGTTTTAATTTGGGTTATAAGAAAAGGTTTAAACTAAACTTAATTCTCTTTTTCTTTAGCACGATATAAATAGGTGATTCTTCTGCTTTTTATTTAGAAGTTTACTACATGTCCTTCCCTTCTGTTAGAGACCTTGTCTTAGGAAAAAACTACCCAGCATGCCACAGAAGTTAACCTACTTTCTTCTTTTTTTTTTACATCCACAATTAGGTAACATTTGTGTGTCTTTGCTGTCCTCCTTCTGTCCCTCACAGCAGCGGAAAGAGTCAGAGACCCAGTGCCAGACAGACTGCAAGTTTGACCTTGAGGTTGTGGAATCCAAAGAGCCGGTTGCTATGGAGACCCGTTCCAGCGAATACGTGTCCAGGTGAGTCATTCAACGCGCTGAGATGCTGAGGCAGTGTGCTTGGAAAAATGATTTATTTTTTCGTCATGACTCAGGAAAACCTGACAAAACGCTGCCACTGTGCAGGGAATTGAGATCCTCACACTTGAAAGTTGCGTGTGAATCTCACTCACTCTCTCTCAAGGTGTAGCTACAGAGTCAGCACTGTTACCATGGTGACCACTGGTCTTCCAGCCTGCCTTGATAGGACGAGGCAGAGATGGGAGATACGAGTCGTAGTAGTGCATGATTGGATAACTCAGCTGTTTGCCATCAAATGAAAATGACCTTGGCCCCCACAGACCCCACCCTACCCAGCAGCATCTGCCACAGGGTCGGGGTGTCACTTTACGTCTCCGTCAGCACATTGTCAAGTTTATTTTTTTGTTATTTTGGACAGTAAATATGATCAGTAGACATAATTTATGGGCTGTTGCTGACCTCCTGTCGTTTGATCGATAGTGTTTGCATGTTTACATTCTTCAGCTGAATAATCCCCTGAATAATCTCTCCCCCCCCCCCCCCCCCCCCCCCTTTTCTTTTTTCTCCTGTTGTCAAACCCTGCATATCCTCTTCTTTTGATCCACCCCAAAATGACATACGCTCACCCTCCCCTTCCCTGTAACACTACTCCTGCAATCAATGCAAATATCTCTCGCTGGAGAAGTTTCCCATAATAACACATGGTGGCTGTTGCAGCAGCTGAGGCAGGCATGAGGCCGGATCATTAGGCGGGAGAGAGAGAGAGAGAGGAATGAAGGCCTGAATCACATGTGCACACACATTTCCTAAGAAGACAACCGTCAATCCCCAGAGGAGGCTGAGCAGGGATGTTTTGCACCCCGAGCCAAGCGAACGCCAATATAACATACAGGCACACAGATGCTTATTGTTGTTTATCTTTTTATAGAAAATGTTATTGATCACTTCACTTAACAGGAGATCTATAAGGAAAAAAACTCCCATAAACAACAGAAGAGGAAAAGGGATAAATAACACACTGGAGCAGCCAATTGAGCAATTGTTGTAGCCCTGTATAAGTGGGTGGGTGCGTTCTCTTCCAGTGTCTCGGTGGAATCCAATTTGTTGTTGTAAAAGCCAAAACAATCCATCTCTGTCATCTATGTGTCTGTCAGAGCGCTGAAGTTCAGCGGTGGATCACAAAATACAGTTTTAGGACTTAAAAAGTACTTTAAAAAAAAATAATTTGGGTTTTTCTTCCGTTTGAAATGTTTGAAAATGCAACAAAACAAAGTATAAACGTGGATGCGGATTTCTTTTACCACTGTGTGACTGAAATACGACTTTCAGTAGAGCTATGTTTTTACTACTTTCAAAAACTCTTTACAACAAATTAATAAATGATGAGACATTCATCCATTTTTAAAATGTAGGTTGTGCCATGTTAATCCTACATCTTGTGAGACCTCTGAGCAGAGTCTGTGTTACTGTCTGGTTTCATGATCCTGTACCAGCAGCCACAGCCCTGCCAGGGATTTGGCTGGTACTAATCACCTTTTACACTTAATAAGCCTCCTTGACCACAGTGGGTGTTCTTATCCCATTTCTTTCGAGTTGTCAGGATGCAGGACACACGTTCTACCCCTAAAAGCAGAAGGATTCTTCAATGCAAATTAACAACCAACGTGTCTTCTCCGCAGGTACCTGACTGATTTTAAGCCAGTGCAGTGCCTTGGCCGCGGGGGGTTCGGTGTTGTGTTTGAAGCCCGCAACAAAGTGGACGACTGCAACTACGCTATCAAAAGAATCCGTCTGCCCAACAGGTAGCGCCCGCTCGCTGGTCGCACCACCGCCTTGCTGCAGGCTATTGGCTCTTCCTTTATCTCTGTTTTCTTTAAAGCTGGTAGACTGAGTTATGCAAGCGGCAACCTACTTATCTAGAATACACACAGAGGCAC
>NC_041376.1:957500-1000000 GCF_900634415.1 Cottoperca gobio
AGCCGTTCTTTAAATGGACTGTGTTTAATGTTCACGACCAGACTTGGCTCAAGTGGTACAAGCAAATAATTATTAGTGGTTATTTGAAATGTCTCCCGAGCACCAGATGGGCCAGTGAGCTCAGCGTAGACGCAGCTAGTATCCACAGAACATTCTCTCACTAATTGATTCTGAAATGTTTACCTGTGATTGTCTTAAACAAGCGGCATTCTCCTCACTCTGACGTGGCAAACTCAACCGTCTGGTACTCTGAGATGACTGACAGACATGCGTATGTAATTGTTTTACATATGATTTGGTGCCGGTCTGGTCCCGACATACTGCTTGCTCCCAGTGTTCACTCACCCACGCTACACCTCAGGTATCAAAACCAAGAGGACACTCCGAAGGGGCCTTTGATGCTTGATCATCCTATCTACTAGTGACCAGTACTGATCACTGGTACGAGCACTATGGTGTTCTGACACCCAATATGCCTGATTTGGGAGACCAAAAAAGACCATCTTTTTTCCTATGTGTTTTTTTAACGAGAGAAGGTGATGTATTGCGTAGAGAAGAGTATATGAATCCGGATCATCAGATATGATTTGCCTTTAGAAAGGGGCCGCCGGCCTCCTCTGGATGAATGCTGAGCCTCTGACTCCTGTCTTTTTTTGCATGTACCCGATGGGACAGTGAAGGGGGGGGGGAGTGTAAGTTTGTTATCTTAAAGCCAGTACTTGGAAGCAGTTTTTTCTGTGTGTAAATGTACACAATGACTCTGAGGTGCTCAATCATTTTCCAACACCTCCTCTTTGCTCTATGTATATATGAAGGGAAAAATGTGTTTATATCCTTTTCTTTAATTCCTGTACATATTGTAAGGCTCGATCGCTTGTAAATGGCTTCATGAGGCTACTGTAAGATAGTGTGATATACTGTGGGGGAGGGAACAAAGAGGAGACGATCTCTGCCATTAATGGATAGCTGAATGTTACAGTGTGACCTCCAGAGACAGGTGGTGGTGGTGGTGGTGGTGATGATGATGATGGTGGTCACCTCTACTATTATTCTCAGTGTTTGTCTTCACGTGTGCTGGGTACCAAGTGGAAGGGGTTTGCCCCGCGTTGAGCACCAGACTAGAACCTCCAGGACCAGAGTGCCATTTGAAAGTCAGTTACATGTACTTTTCTGCACCTGATAACTCGCCTCACATTTTTTTTGGGATTCGTGCTACTGTGCTCCAACCCCGTCCAGCTGGTGTTCCCGGTGAAGCAAGACAAATACTGAGGTGTGCAGCTCTCCTGTGATGAGGAAAACTATCATTTAGTCAAGAAGAGGATGCTGTTTTATCCCCTCGACGTTGTCTACTGGGGACCTGGACCTGCTGGTGGTCATGTGATCCACACAAGCATTGTTTTATGTACATAAGAAGTGCTGGAGAGTCACATGACCCGTTTGTAACTTCACACACACACACACAAACTGCTAATTGTAATGTGTTTTCAATGATTGTACTTTTCTAAGGATGTCCTGTCCTTTTTCTTTGTTTGTTTTAATAAGCGCCGGTTTTTTTTTTTGTTGTTTTTATTCTGCAGGGTTTTTGGTTACTGTAAAGTCTTGACTGTGTTTGATACAGGAAGTCAAACTGATGTTTGTTCATCCACTCACTAAACCCACTAAAGATGAGTTATTCTTGTTGTGATATCATCAGTTCTCTCCTCGAGGTTTAAATACACACTGTACTCCCACCGCGATGAGGCTGCACAGTCTCATCACGGCGTAGCCTCAAGATATTCGGGGGTGAAATGTGAAAACTGAATTCTGACAGAGTTGCTTTGTGAAGACAGTATGTGAGTACTGCTACTCAAATGTTGACAATGTAACACCTTTTGTAGAGTAATGTTTAATATTTTAATAATGGAACCAGGATATGGCATTCTAACACAATAAGTTAACACGATTTTGCAACTTTTTTACCGTTCATTTTATAGAAGAGAGAATTGCAACAAAAAGAAGGAAACTCTCACAACTGAAATCACCTACAGCAGTAAAAAGCTTGTCAGCTTTGTACCATTAAGACTTTAAAACTGCATTATTGGTAATCGTGTGGTATCGGAGGTGTTGGAGATTTTCTTCTTTTCATTTAAACCAAGAAAATGTCACGATACTTTAGGTTTTCATGCTTTTTTTATTTTGTTTTTGTGTTTTTCCTCCTCTCTCTCTCTCTCCTGCCGTCCAGGTAGCTTTTCCTGAGGACAGTTTGATTCAAACATAAGACCCCCCCCCCCTCCCCCCTCCCCTGATGCTTCTGTCTGGATATTCTGTCCATTCTCTGTCCATGTCGAATTGTAAATATGTTTATTTGCTTTATTTATGTTTTGACCGTGATCAATCCTTTTTGGGTTGGTGTTAATATGAATGCGTTTCATGAGATGGAGTGCGTTGGAATATGATGACTTCTTACAAGTCTAAATTTAATAAACTGTTCTATACCGTTTGTACAGTTGTGTGTCCTTGGTGTGCAGTCTGTGGGCCGCGGGGACATTCTTCACCATCATTAGACTAACAACCACCAAAGTTCAGTCTTTCATTAATGACTAAATGTTTCTTTCTTCATAGACTTCTATGAATAATTTACACTGGTTTACTGAGACTTAAAATTGGTGTATGTCATAAATGTATGTTTATCCTGCGCACAGAGTTTAATACACAAACCACTGAATCACATGCTTTTGTAAATTTAACAAACATTGACACTGAATCAAGAAATAACACATTTCCAATGATGACATGAAAAGAACTACAGCAATACTGTAATTAGTGGATTAGTTTATAATATTACTATGAAGACCCTATAAATCTGTTATTGGAAAATAATATTTTCATCTTTTATAGAACATGCAGATGAAAATCAAATGAAATAGAAACAAATTAAAATATATATATTTAAACAGTTTCTAAAGATACACAATTAAATGAATACTTCTTAATCACTTCTATTAATCAAATGCTAATAAAATAATTATTTTTTTCTTTTTAATCATAAAACGTTCTTCAGATAGTAGCCAATTAACCTTGCTTAAAATATGGACACAAGCCAAGGGTCATGTTTCATCATAACAGAATAACAGGAAATATTATATAAAAGAAGCTATCAAGCTAGCTGTTTTCAAAATAAAAGTCCTTTTTAAAAAATATATATACCATTATTACCATTATAAATAGTAAACAAGAAAATAAAAATATATAAATACATATATGTTTTTTAAATTAAATTAAAGTTTATATATATATATATATATATATATATATATATATATATATATATATATAATTTAAATAAAATAAAATTTGAAAGTCCTTTTTAAAATATGTTTTTATTGATTTTATTTTTACAAACAATATGGCAAGTTGAACAGTAATAAAATCCTTGTGTCTGAATTATACAAAATAAAATCTAAATAGAATAATATATAAAAAATAAATCGATATCCAATTACCAATTACCATTATAAATAGTGAACAAGAAAATAAAAATATATACAAATACATATATATATGTTTTGTAATTGAAATTAAATAAAAGTTTAAAGTCCTTTTTTTATATATATATATTTATTTTTTATTGAAAAAAACAATTTACAAACAATATGGCAAGTTGAATACTAATAAAATCATTGTGTCTTGAGTTGTACACAATCAAATCTAAATAGAATAATAATATATAAAAAACAAAAATAAATCAATATTCAATTTAAAATAAATACATTAAATAGTAAACAAGAAAATAAAAAACTATAAAAACATATATATGTTTTAAAATTTAAATTAAATACAAATTTAAAGTCCTTTTTTTAATATATTTTTATTGAAAAAACAATTTACAAACAATATAGCAAGTTGAACACAGTAATAAAATCCTTGTGTCTGAATTATACGAAATAAAATCTAAATAGAATAATAATATGTAAATAATTAAATAAATAAAATATCTAATTTAAAATAAATACATTAACCTGCATACCATTATAAATACTAAACAAGAAAATAAAAAAATATATAAATACATATGTTTTTTAATTTAAATTAAATTAAAGTTTAAAGACCTGCGCGTGCGTCGCCTCCCCCCGGTTGCGCATTTCCGTTGCCATAACGTCACTTCTGGATGTCAATATGCGGCTTGGTGCGGCGCTGGGAAACGGAACCACTGGAAAGATGTAAACCAAGTAACCGGAGAAGACAAGCCTCAACGAAGACACTCAACGTGACCTCCGGGGAAACGGTATCTTACATCCGATAAACGGAACCACACCAACCGGCAGCTCGTTGAGTCGCTATCCCCGAAGCAGCGGAGCGCTAGCCTTAAAGCAGCCATCTTTTGTGAGAGAATGTACGGGGCGACGCGGCGGGCCTGCTCGGGCTCTGGCCGGGGCCGGAGCCTGCTGATGCTGACAACCGCGCTCCTGCTCTCGGTTGTCGGCCTGCTCTCCGGGCTGCCTGGCTTCACGGAGGCGAAGGAATGCGACAAGCCTTGCATGAACGGGCAGTGCAACTCCGCTACTGGCAACTGTGTGTGCTTCCCCGGCTGGGTCGGGGACCAATGCCAGCACTGCGGAGGGCGCTTCAGGTACAGTGTACACACGGGCAGAATAAAGATGCTTCCATCACTGGGACAGGTTGTGTGTGCAGTGTACACCTGCTTTGCTTTGGGACTCATGTTTGTTAGTGCAGAGCTAAACATTGCTAGTCAAGCGATGCTGAGCAGTGCACACCTGCTACTACTACTACTACTATTACTACTACTGCTGCTGCTGCTGCTGCTGCTACTGCTGCTGCTACTGCTGCTGCTACTACTACTACCTCTAGTTCTCCTGGGTCATATGCAGTAACTACATGTTTGCAAAGATACTGATACTTAAGATGCATATGCCTTAATCAGTGTCACCATCTTGTCATTCAGTCACCCTAATGTGTGCCATTATAATCACACACACCCATCACACCACTGACTGTAAATGTGCTGCTGCTGCTGCTGCTGCTGCTGCTGCTGCTGGGTTGGACAATGACCTGTTGGGTCCATAGACTTGAATTAATGATTATGTTTCCTTATCTGTACTCTGACACTTTTTTGCTAAACTCTTTCGTGATAAAATGGTGAAGTTTTCCCAATGCACTTTCCAAGAAGCCAAGAAGACCTCATCTGATCGCTTGTCTCGTCCAAGCAGCTCAGTTTAAAATGACAAGAAAAAGAAAAGCTGCAACCAGATGTTTGGCATCTTTATCCCAAAACAACCCCTAATAATCTCAGCATTCATGCATTGCACTTAAACCCTTTTTATTTCCCTTCCTATGCTTTCACACAACCCAGCCAGGTATTTATTTCTAATGCAGTTATGCCGTAACGCATGGTGACCCCTGTGGTTGTGTTTGTGAGGACGATAAGTTGTCAGGGTCCCAGAGGTGAGCAGAGATCAGGGTGTGTTATCAGGCCTCGTGTTGTCCAGCTTTACAGGACTCTTTGAAATACAGCACGTGACTGGAAGGTGTTTGACCCATCGACGTGTCCAGATAACTGTTATCCACTAAAAGGACAACCGCAGTTCAGGGTCAAAGCAAGAGAAATATGCTTACGCACATACTGAAAGCACTCTGCCTTTTTTTTCCAGCTGAGCCACGGTGGTTAGTGCTGTTGTTCGAACTCGTGGAAACATCTGAGAGGCTGGAGCAAAGTGACCAATAACAAGTCCATTATCTCTCGCCCCCTTTCTGCACATATCTCTGTTAGCGTAGTGTGTGTGGGCCCACACCCTAATGTCCAGAGGACAGTGGCACCACTTACTGTGTAATGGCAATCGCACAATGCAATTGAAAGGTGTCAAACGTCAATTACTGGGAATTCAGACAATGAGTGTTGCACATCTCGCTCTGTGCCCATCAAAGTGTCACTTCACATTACTGGACTTTGTATTAGTCTGCAGCAACACCATCAGTGATGAATACACTGTTGGCCAGCTTCTACAGGATTCTGCTCTTCTGCACATCCTTCCAAGAAAAGCAGCTTTTTCCCAAATGAGTGTTCCTTAGTGGAGTCCAATTAGAGCTCGAACTGAGAAGTTATACTTCTGCTCCAGTGTTCAGTGCGTCAGGGTGTGCCCTATTGCCAGGCCTCGGCTAAATGTTGTTGTTTTTAAGGAGAATCGAGAAGTTTTCCCTGTTTCATCTGATGCTCTCTGTCGTGCCGTCTCAGCTTAGCGCCAGGTTGTGGAGCAGAGCTGCTCTGCAGTGTAACGCTTACTCTGAAATCAGTCATGGTTAAGGAAAGGGAAGCTGGGACTATTTGCACATTAGCATAGCTGATTGCTGAGCATATATGAACAGGTGGGATGGAGTCTGAATGGCTGCTGAGCTCCTAATGTTTCAGAGCGGCAGGGTTGAGTGCTCTCCGGATGAAATAACTCGTCTTGGTTGTGGTTTAGAACCAGAAGCCCGTTGCACTCAAGTATTAATTGAAACAGTCTATCGCTGTGGGAAATCATCGCCAGCTGCGTCCTGGGTCGCATGGTGGCTCCGTTGTTAGTGGGAAAGTCCCACGTTCAAGTGGAGCTTCAGAGCTGCCACCAGTGATAGTTTTCTTTCTAGTTGTTGGAAACAAGAACTCCCGTAATGATTCATGGATTGCTTATTTAGTCTAAAATGGGATTTGGTTGCGATAAACTGTAAATCTTGACGTTGGACACGAATGTTTAACATTTGCTTTGATTTTATTGTTAAAATTGTCCATTAACTGGCGTGTTGGTGGTTTGACTTGTGTCCTTGAGAAAGGAGGGAATTGTTTTGTACTAAAGTGTACTATGAACGTAAAGACGGATGGGACCTCCCGGCTTTGTTCATCCATTCTTTAGTTAGTTGATAAAAAAAAAACATTCAACATCTATTTTAATGATTTATCAATCTTCCAGGCAAACGCCATCTCGGCTCCAGCTTGTGAGGATGTGTGCTGCTCTTCGTCTGTCTGGACTGTTGGTCAGACGGATCCAGCGATGCACCCTGCAGTGTGAAATCATAATGGGCACTGTTCATTATTTTTGGGCAAACTTGTAAACTAATGAAAACGCTTGTGAGTTGCAGTTTTAATGGCTGTGTATATATATATATATATATAACTGTTGGTCCTGGACAAGTTACTGACCCTATAAAGCTGGAGTTAGTGGACTGAGGATGAAAGTCTCTGCGGGGATTATTAAAGTGGTTATTATTGGTGGCCATTAGATCTTCTCTTCCAACTACTTCTTAAAAGAAGCGGAGCAGCTTTTAATGGTCTGTTTCTCTCCTTCTGACACTATGTTGTGTCGGAAAGTGTGAGCATGTCTTCTGCCTCTCAGGGCTTTCAGAGCGTCTGGTGCTGCGTGTCTGCTGGAGGAGTGATGGCCTGACCCTGAACTTCACTAATAACACAGCGGTGCACTGACATTACAGTATAATCTTTAGTGTGTACAGCTTTACGCCGATGCTGCAGCTCCCTCACCCGTCGGGCTAATACTCATTAAATGGAAGAGTAAACTTTGTGCTGTGTGATGCCAGATCAGGGCCGTGGTGTTTTGTTAACGCGGTCAAAGGGCTGATGGAAGTCTGTGGTCTGAGGCTGTGTTTAGCATACGCACAATGCTACCATACAAGACCGGCTGAATGCTGGTTAAAGCAGCCTTCTGTGGCAGCGGCCTGCCAAGATGGAGGCTTGGCTCGCCATGAGGGCCAAAATAAACACGAAGAAGGGAGGACAAAAGCAGATTAGTGTTTTCTGTTGGTGTTTTTATGGCAAAATGTGATTTGAACTTATGGTTCTGTGTGGCGTGACGTGTGGACGTCTTTCCCACAGGACTCACAGAGGAGATGTATTCTCCTGATGTCTGTGTGTGACTTTCTTTCCTCTCGTGGTATCCATGCAGATTGCCTTTTGTTTTAGGTTTGAGCTCCTTCCCAAGCTGTGATAATAAACTATTTCTTTGTTGTCAGTAGTAAATGTTGGCACAGAGAAAAGTGTTTCTGGCTGGATGTGAACTGGCATGTTGCAGCTTATGGCACCTTCATGAAGATCCCTTCTTCTGAACAGCACAGATACACTTCCTTTTGAACTGAGGTGGAGGGAGAATATCAAGCATGGATCTCTCGCAGCGTTGGCGCGTGATGAACAGAACTGCATCCACTAGAGATAACCCAAATGAGGAAATCTGTTTTTAGTGGTATTTATTTTTAAATACCTCGATGTTCAGCCTGTCGGAGCTGCACTGCAGTCTGATGGCTCGTCATGTTGATGAGTTGCCATGAGGCTGAGCTGTTGCTGATATTCACGCTCTGGTCAGATTATGGCTACAAAGACCAGCTTTATGCTTCTTGGCACAAACGGTCCCAAAGACACGTGACTATACTTTCTTTAGTGGTATGCCGTGGAGCTCGTGCCGAGTTTAATTTGTTGTGTAGCAGGGTTGCATGAAATAAATGTCTCGTCCACTTACAGCTTCCAACGCGTCGTCATGTCCTGGCACAAACCTTTTTCTTTTTGTGCAGCTCAGTTCCAACTAATGAAGTCGCTGAATTTCCTGCTCGTCTTTGATTGCATATAGATACAGGAATATGTCGTGTGTCAGGTTATCTGCAGTCATTTGGAGCTGCTGCCTTTTTACTTTTTAATTTGCTGATAAAACCAAACGGGGAAGTTTTACAAGATGTGTCATGATCAGGGGTTACGATTTAATATGTTGCAATAAAATCTACAACATCAATACGATTTAAACGATAAACCTCTGATGCGCTGCAGATGCATCCGCCGGATGAACTTTGGTCTTGTGTGTGTGTGTGTGTGTGTGTGTGTGTTCAGCTTCACAGCTCTCTGCCTTGTTGTCGTCTCTTGTGTGGTTTGCATATTAGTCCTCATCCATCCTCGGGCGCTCTCTGGAACCTGTTTGAAGGCTGACCGCGCTTTACTAAAGGCCCTGCTGAGCGTCCAGCCTGCCCGCCCTCAGCACAGACTAATGGCCCCCACTGCTGCTCTGCTGATGCGTTCAGTTTTCAGTTTACTGATGCAGACATGGAGATCTGTCCCATCCTGTTTCCACTGCTACAGAGTCATGCAGGCAGGTACAGGATGCACTAACAGCTGTGCAGAGGCCAGAGTGGACATTTGTCTGCGATGGTGAAATGTTTTTTGGTGTAAGGCCGGCGTGAGCTGCATGTCTGTGATGCTGAATGAGGACAGAATCCTGTTTGTGCAGATGAGCTGGATCTGCAGCGTGTGATGGAGACTGGAGGCATTTTAACGCAGATAAAAGGATAAATTAGAGCCCATTAGAAAAGCTCTCCTCAAAGTGCAACTGTAACTCAAGCAAAACACTGAGGTGCGAAAGCACAGCAACTTGGAAAAGAGCTGCTTGCTCATAAATTATGAAATATTTATCACACAATATAACAGAGTCATAGCTTCAGGAGCATGTTTTGGGCTTGCAGCCTTTTGTAGATTTGAGTTGTCAGCCATGTTTTGTTCACAGCTCTCCTCCTCCGCTGCTGCTGCTGCTGACTTCATATCATCTTGTGTCATCTTGTATCTCTCAACAAACATGAACATGGGAGGATTATTTATTGTTGCTTACACAATCTGCTGGCCTGGTCTTTTATAGTCTCCACACCACTAACTATGGATGGTCATAAAAAAAGTAAAAACTGCAGTTGCAGTTTCCCTGAGAAATCCTTTTGACATTAAGGTTTCTTTCTGCTGACATGTGGACAGTCATGGGAAGTTTTCATTATTATTTTCACCTCTCTATTGGGATATACGTTACAATAAAAGTGTAATTTCCTACCCAAATATTCCCTAATTGATTTTAAAATCTCATATCGGCAGCTTTTCCAAGATCAGACTGAGATCTGAGGGGCCTTTTGCCTCTGTGGCGTTTACTCCTTCTGAGCATGCTCAGTGTGCGCCACTGAACGGGACTGTTCAATGAGACATCGTGTTTGTTCTGCTGCATCGATGTTCGCCTGAGAAAGAGCCGCTCGTTGGAAGTCACTGTTAATGAAAGACTGTTTGTATCAACGTGGGTCAAGTACAGACACCTTCTCACAGGTCTTCTGATCAGATTAGATTCCTTTTAACTTTAGGCTGCAGTGCTGCACCGGGCTCAAAATACCATATTAATGTCTTTTTTTAAAATTGTTTTTAAAGTACCACTGACCCTCCCAAGACACACCTTACGTGTCCCGGGGCCCACCTACCTCACATGTCCCGGGGCTCACCTACCTCACGTGTCCCGGGGCACACCTCACGTGTCCCGGGGCACACCTCACGTGTCCCGGGGCACACCTCACGTGTCCCGGGGCACACCTCACGTGTCCCGCGGCACACCTCACGTGTCCCGCGGCACACCTCACGTGTCCCGGGGCACACCTCACGTGTTCACATTTTTTGTCCGGATTCCAGGGAAACTTTAGTTTCTCGTAGTTCTCCTATGGTACGACTTTACTCAAACACAGTCTCTGCTCAGCCGCACAACAACAACATTTTTGGCAACTAAATAAAGGCAACTGTCGTGTTTTGAAATGAAATTTTTGCAACATACATTTGAGAAGCTTTAAATGATTAAGAGATTATTGATCACTTACACGGTCGATGATTGAGGAAGTAAAATGTGCATTAATGCTTTGGAAATGGTCGCCACGTGTTGGTTCAGTTGTGGTTCATGTGGGTACCAGATGTTTCAGGTACAGATGTGCTTTATGCTTCATCACAACAAAAACATGAACGGTGATTTGTTAACTGCCTCATGGTTGTAAATGACTGTAATATATCCGTCGGTGCTGAGGCTTCTGCATATAAAACTCACTTTATGAAACAAATGTATTATATTTGTATTATTGTTATAACACTCGGCAGTAACTGGTCCACTATACTCTGGATGATCCTCAGACCTTGTCGTCACCAGTTTCCAGTGGAACAAAAGCCCTGGACCTGCAGCCGTGTTGTGTTCAGGGGAGTACGGAGCCTCTCGCCCTCTGAGGGAGCTCTGTTTGTGTGTTTGTGTGCGATGTGGGAGCGCTGAGTCCCTGCAGGCCGAGGCTGCATGAGCACTGAGACCGCTGAGACCGGCTGCGTGAACGACTCTCTTAAAACACAAACAGTGAGCCAGCAATATTCAGTGTGTATGTGGTTGTCCATGTTAGACCTGGAAATAATTCATTAACAAGCGAGTTAGAGTTTCTGTTTGGTGGTTAAACTCTTCTTGATGCACTGAATCTGATAGCAGAGGAACATAGTTGCACGACAGAGTCATATGTTTGGGCTGCACAGTTAACAACACACACCCTTGGCTCTGGACCTTGAGCCGCCCGGCCCACACACAGATTGGCCCTCAGCTCTGCAGCTGAAAGTGTTCAACAACAAGAAGTTGATTATATGATTATTATCACTTTCCTGCTGGAGTTGTGAAATAAAATCTTGTTTTTGAAGTGGAAGGATGTAGATAATTAAATTAGATAAAGAAATTTGACTTGAGGTTGTTATTTACTCAGGGTGGAGGACGACGACAACGTCAGTATTCGTGCAATGATCCAACGTTTCAGGCAGAATGGCGACCCGGCATAAGAGTGATGTTTGGAAGCTCACATAATAAACGTAATGATTGTAGTGCAAGCTAAGTGACGTTAGACTTGTTTTGCAACTACTGAATATAGAAGTAACTCTAAATTGTCCCCGTTGACCTGGTGGTGCAGAGATCTTAACTCTGCAGCTGAACAGGGGAGGAGTGTTTTGTGCAGACTTTAGCCTGAAGTGGTGCTGAGAGACTGTTTTGGAACAAGACTGTGACTGGGTGTGTGAGCAGAGAGTCATTGCAGCCGGAGACCTTCATGAGTAATGACACAATCTGTGTGTGCATGTAAGTGCCCCCTGTGTAACTCGGCTCCTCTCGGCCGCTGTGTCATCAAGCTGGAATTGATCTGGCAATAACAGGCCGGGCGGCGTACTGTACCATTACACTGTTTGTGGCTGTCCGGCGTGCTGTCGGCCTCGGATGATAATTTGCTGTGAGGTTTAATCTCTCAGCCCTGCTGGTCTGTCTCCTGCTCGCTCAACCAGCAGGCTGCACTAACTGAACAACTGAAGTGGCAGAAGTTAGTGTTTACCTGCTCGCTGACTGGCTCGTGTGCAACAGCGGTGTGTGTGTGTGCGTGCGTGTGTAATCGTTTCTATGGTGTCACTGCAGAAACTTCTCAGAAACAAACTGCAAGCCTGAATGTTTTATTCAGTATTTTAAATAATGAAACAGATATCAGTTTTGCAATTCTTTCTTCAAGTCCTTTGACTGAAAGGACATAAATGATGTGTGTAGCTGCTGCTGCATATTTTATTGATTTAAACTGTCTGTTTCACTGTGTTTTTAATATTTAGTGTATAACATGTCAGACGACGTGAGAAAAATCGCTCATTTCATCTCTTAACAGGACCGAGAGTCTGCAGCCACGCTCGCGGCTCTGAGGCTTTAATTAGGCTCAGCGGTGCTTTGAGCTAAATGCTAACAGCGTGCTGATGTTAGCATGCTAACACTTTCTTATTAGCACTAACCGTGAAGTACAGCTGCAGCTGAGGGGAAGTCAGTGGGTTTGGACTAATTGAAATGTTGATGCGAGAAGAAAAGTCAGTGAATCAACAAAGTGGCAACAAATCCCCCCCGAGGGGCTGAACGTCCCAAACAAACATCGCAATAAATCTAAAAGTTGTTCAGATATTTCAGTCTGGAACAAAGTGGTGGACTAGCCGGACGTCTGACCTGATCTCTAGCATCTGTACCGTAGAGCCGTGTGGATAAGAAATGACCGTTGTTAATTGAAGATCATTTGGATTTTTTACTGTTTGTTACACAACCCAAAATGTTTTAGAAAACTGTAATGGGATATGTAAAAAACATCATATAAAATAATAATATAAAAATGAATAAATTCACTAAATTAAGATTTGTTCCAGAAGCTTGCTCATGGTTTTGTATATATTATTAATTAAGATATTATTTCAGTGACTATTATTTATTTTGAGATTAAATTGTTTTTCAATTCAAACAGTTTAACGGGTAAGAACTCCACGATGAACTCCATTTGTCTTTCTTGTTGTTGAACAACCTACGAATACACGAGTACAACAAGCTGCATCGTCACCTGTGAGCTGAACTTCTCTCCTCCCGTCTCTCAGGTTGACGGGGCCCTCTGGTCAGCTGACTGATGGTCCAGGAAACTACAAGTACAAGACCAAGTGCACCTGGCTGATCGAGGGACAGTGAGTACAGAGAGAGCGAGAGTGTGTGTGTGTGTGTGTGTGTGTGTGTGTTCTGATCTTTTACAATTCAAATCTTCTCTTGAGGTTTTCATATGAAGCGTTTAAACAACTTGTTGGTATTGTGATTATGTAAATGTTATCAAAACGCCTCCGGTCTCTTAAGTCTCCAGAGCAAAGGCCGTAGACGCGCTCGAGGTTAAATCCATTCAATCAGCTTCTGCCTTCAAGGAAACGACAAGTGAAACGTTGAGACAGCCGAGAGATGGATCGTGTGCACACTCTGCACTGCGAAAGCATCCAGCGCTAGGAGTTTACAGTACGCTGAAGGTGATGGATGAATATAAACGGCAAAGTAACTGTGAGGAATTCAATCCTCCTCCTCTATTGTTTTAGTCGGGGTAACCGAGCCACGGCGTTTTGGATTTGGAGCGATGATTCTTATTCTTCCTTTCGGCCGCCAGCTCATCCAAACAATAAACTCTTTTTAATTGCATTTGCATTTTAGGCATTTAGCCAACTTTATGGTTAGAGAGTGACTTTGTGGGGACGCAGGAGGTCACACTCGTGTTTCCTCAGACAGGACGTATGGATGTTCCAGGGCTCTGAACTTCTGACCTTCCTGTTCCTGAATGGCTCCTGTAATCACCCGGCCGCCCTGTCGTTCAGCGTGTTCATTACATACTAATGGGACTTTAATATGCCGTCTTGAGACCTCAGCCCCATATGCATCAAGAGTGATGAGAATATTTTATATCCTGGTGCACGCGCTCTCTGCAGTGAAGGGAGTCTGCAGTGTTCTGACGTGACTGAATGAAAGGATGGAATAAGGCTGGAGCACAGTGGGGATTGAGAATAAGACTTTCTTTGTCCGATCACTGTTTACTTTTCTTTATTTACCGGTCCCGAGTCTTCTCCATCTAATTGAACCTCGCGGCTGCTCCGCTAATTTGTCCGCAAGGGGAGGGAGGAAGAACCACAACTAATGTGACCTTTCATAACATTTTCTGTACATCTTGTGCCATCATGGTAGATTGTCTAAAGGGGCCTTTTGTGTTCGTCTCTCCTCCTTTTGGATGATTTCATTTTGAGATATTAACCAAATTTAGAGCAGCATTTCAAGAATGTCAAACGGATTAAACATGCTTGTTTCTGTACTGGACAGTACGCGGATAGATAGTCATTTCATATTGCACAGTGTAAAATGTGCAGAATCTAATGTATCTGTTGCTTGACGGCTGGGATTTACTTTGCAGTACAGCTGTGCCATGTGCCACAGATAACACAGAATAATCTGAGTTTATTTGGTGATTTAATCTAAATATATAGAACTAATGTGAGCGGAAATCACCTCCGGACAAATGCAGGTGAAGTTTTGTTGCAGGTGGTGAAGGTTTCTACCAGATCACCTGTTAATTATCGAGCTTTTATTCTCTTAAAATACCACGTCATCTGCTCGTATAGTGGAAGTGTGGTGCAGCCGGTGAAGCAATAACTTGGGCGCAGCTCTGGTGTGAGTGAACGAGTGATTTGTGTGTTCTTCTTACTTCACAAGTGAGAAGTTGTAAAGTGATCTTTAGGAATTCAAAGTTGACAAGCCTGCAACAGGTATCAAATCAGCATCGTGGCTGAACACGCAGTGCAGTCAGGATGCCACACTCTGGGAAACTGTGAGGTATTTCAGGCTGCCACACATTCACACAGAATCAGATGTTGCTTGGGGAGCAGCACTTTGAGTTGAGCTGTGTGCCCAGTGCGTGTTTTCTTCTGCTTTCTCAGAGTTTAAATATTAAACAGAACTCCAATGCTTGACTGCAGAAGTTCAAATCATTGTATAAAGCTATAAAAGTCAGCTTGTTGTAAATATTAAATTGAGATTTTTGTGAGGATCTGTACCAAACAAAGATGTTTTCTTAAGTCTTCAGCACCACGATATTTAATCACATTTAGACACATTTTGCTTTTAACAAATATTGACCCTCCTGCGATGGAAAACTGGATTATTCCGCCCTACTTTACACCAAGTTCAAACATTTATTGATTTCTGACTGATATTTGATGTTCGTGGGTTTGGTTTGTATTAAAGTGCTCATGGTCTTCCTCTGTGTGTGTTTGTCTTCCAGGCCCAACACGATACTCCGATTACGCTTCAACCACTTTGCCACTGAATGCAGCTGGGACCACCTTTACGTGTACGACGGAGACTCCATCTACGCCCCCCTCCTCGCTGCCTTCAGGTGCGTGTACTGTGGGTGTCACTATAGGTCGGTTCAGATTTAGCTTTGAGTGCAGGTGAGACTGTGTTTCCTGAAGGTAAATCTTCCTCCTGTTCTACGCTGGAAGAGAAACTGTGACACTTTATGAAGAGAAGTTACAAAACACAAAAACAGCGTGAAATATGTATAAATGAAGTTTCGTGTTATTATCGCAGTGGTCTGATTGTTCCTGAGAGTTACGGGAATGAGACGGTTCCTGAGGTGGTGTCTCAGTCCGGCTACGCCCTGCTGCACTTCTTCAGTGATGCTGCCTACAACCTGACCGGCTTCAACATCTCCTACAGGTGAGAGAAGCACATAAAGATGGTTTATTTTCCCACCAATACGGAGGTAATGTTCTGTTTCAAACTGCAATCAAAACTTCCAAAAGGCTTAATTAAAGTCGACTCCACCTACAGGTCCCTTTAAATCAGATGTATAAACTAAATGAAATGTTGTCGTTTAAATAATATTCCTTCATTTTCAAATCTGAGCTGTGATGGCAGCGTCTACATATCAAATAAAGCTAATCCTCTGCAGCGGAGTGTGTGCTGCTGCCAGGCCTCAGGGTCTGCATCTCTCAGGGTCCCCACATGGTAGTGTCAGTCTGAATAAAAGTATCAGCTAAATGACAAATATTTTGATACTGAGCCCTGAGATGAGAAACTCTGTACAACTCATTTCTGATTTAAAGGCTGTTGAGATTTATTCAGGTGAAGAACCCACTTCACATCCTTCCTGTGGACATGTTGACGCATACAAAGCTATCACTTTCTGCAGCTTGACAGCATTTTAGCGAGGGAATCGTGTCGGACTGCTGCCGTCTGGTTGCCGCAGTACGTTTCTGTTGCATCTCTCCTCCATCATCCACCAGTCAGGCGCACTGTGGCATGTTGTTTGTTGTGTTTGGTACTTTTGAGGGACGCTGACATGATATGGAAGCAAAGAAAGGCAGCAATAATTAAGAAATATAAGCAAAATAGATGTCGTAAAGGTTTGTGTGTGTGCGCTAACAGCATTAGCGGCATGTAAAAATACAAAAAAACATAACTTCTGTGTCCTTTTAATGTTGAAAATCACTTCTTTTATATGATTGGGATATTATTATGAAATATTTATCACTTTGAAAAGCAGACAGAATTTATATACCACTAGTATTTCCAAAATGTTTTATGATGCTCAAATTGAACTGGACAATTAAATGTTGAATATTCAATGAACTGTGTTCAAGTTCCCGAATTTTAAACACTATCGTTACTTAATGTATAAACCAGCAATGAATCTTCTCCTTCAGTTTTCTAAGTGTTTTAAATCTGGTGCTGATACTCTGTCCTGCCACTTGTGAGTCCGCAGTGGATGTTCTGTGTGTCGCCACTCATGCTACATGCTACATGCTACATGTGTAGGATATTCTTGGGTTCTACTCCCGTGTGTGTGTGTGTGTGTGTGTGTGTGTGTGTGTGTGTGTGTGTGTGTGTGTGTGTGTGTGTGTGTGTGTGTGTGTGTGTGTGTGTGTGTGTGTGTGTATTCAGAAAGAGACAAAAACGTCCTTTTGGTTGCAAAGGAAAAGTATAAAGCTCGTCCGCTCCGAACATCTGCAGCGGACACAATGGGCTCCTGCGTTTTAGTTTTTTTCCCCCTCGCTCATTGGCACCGTCGCCATAGCGATGGGATTGAAGTTGGGGCTGAGATACACAGAGTCGGATGAAAGCGCAGGTGCCCCTGGGTCCCCCGGTCTTTGGTGTCTCTGCGAGGTGGAGGAACCGAAACATCAAACCACGCGGCTGCCGAAGGAACATGAAAGAATGACGAGGGCTCTTTGTGTCGTCTGTCTCGCTCCACAAAACTTATTTTGACAAACATCTCTTTTACGGATGGTAATATGAGTTTACAGCTAAACTTTTGACATTGACTTGTTTACTTTTGTTATAAAACACAGTATTCTATATTCTTCATATGGTCAACAGACTCCATAAAAAGCCCCAAAACCTAACAATGAATTATTGTCCAAGTATCCGCCGCTGATTTAGCTTCTTCCTTTGTGCCGTAGAGCTCGAGCCACACAACGTTCCTTCTTCAGCGTTCACATGACGCTTCCCTTGAGTCGGGCTGACACACGGGTTCTGTAAACGCTCAGTAAAGCACAGATGTGGATTCATCCTGTTTGAGTAGTATTTGCTCAAATCCGCAGTGCCCAGTCACTTTAGGGAATTGCAGAGCTCTTTATTAAATGAAAGTTTAAAGTGTGTTTTCATGGGATTTGTTGCCGATAAGAGAAATATAGAGTAACGGCAACTTTATCCTTTAACATAAAGAATGTTAATGGAAAATCTAGCTCACAGGACAGTCCCTACATGTCTTAACTAAACAATAATATATATTTATTCCCGGGATGAGTGAGGCTCCTCTGGCAGGTGAACGGTGCTGTAAATGTCCTAGGACAGAAATGATGCAATATGAAATGGTTTTAGTCCACGTGATTTCCAGCCACTATGATTGTCAGTCATGTACATTTTGCTTTGTGAAGTTTCAAAGAGAAGCTTTTTCATTTCCCAAGATCTCAAAAGGAAATTTCAATCTGTGGCTTTCTCAATATTCTGTGATGTTGGACAGCAGAACACTTTAAATCCAGTCTTAAAATAAATCTTATCACTCAAAATCATTACTACTATGACTGCTGCACCATGGGAAGCTGGACAGGAACCCAGCCCCCCCCCCCCCCCCCCTTTCTTCCTGACACCGGAAATATTATTAATGCTGATGAAGAAGTCAAGATGTGATGATCGTGAGATGATCAACAGTTCTGTTTTTAATGACATGTGACTCACTGGTGTATGAACTTTGTGAATTTGAGAGGAAAAATGAAGGTCTTGAAAGATTTTGAATATAAACACTTTTTGATATGGGTTAGGGTTAGGGTTAGGGTTAGGGTTAACCCTAACCCTAACCCTAATAATTCACTTTGACCCGTGTCTCACACTTCGCCGTGTTGAGCCCTTGAATTTGAGGGAATTGTTCCTGGACAGTCCTGATGTTTAAGAAGGTGTTGGAACACTAAAGATTTAACAGATACTGTGTGGCTGGAAGCTCAATGTACAACATCGAGGCGGCGTAGAGAGTCGTGGAGAGCAGCGCTGTTTCACTGCCGTGCTGCTGCCTTCACCATCTGCTCTTCTGCGCCGGTGGTGACTTCACGTCTGCCGGTCACCTCAGCCTCCAGCTCGATGCTGTTTCAGTGCAGACGGCCCTCTGAGATGGATGACGAGTGTTGTTACCCTCTGCTGTCTGGAGGGGGAATGTTCCACGTTTTAGCGTTCAGCCCGCAGACAGCTGAGGGGCGGCTCGCACACAAGCAGATGTAACTCAGCCGGTGAAATATGTCCCTGATGTTTTATTCAGAGTGTATATTTCACACAGGAATTCTCACCCTCTCTGTTTCTCCCTCCCTCCCTCTCAGGGTGAATACATGTCCCAACAACTGCTCCGGCCGTGGGGAGTGTCGTGTGAACAACTCCACCGGGTCGGTGTACTGTGACTGTGACGACAACTGGAAAGGGGGAGCCTGTGACGTCCCGTACTGCATGGCTGACTGTGGCTACCCCGAACGAGGACGCTGCCAGGACAAGACGTGCGTCTGCAAGAGCGGATGGCAAGGTGGGCTGGCACCGCAGCAGCGTCGCTTCCCCTGCCAGCGATGTGACCTCATTGTCTCGCACACTGCGCTCGTTTGATTAACCACTATGTCGTCAGGTTTGCTTCAGCAGGCCCACTCGAGCCAAACGCTCCCCCGTGACTGAAATAAGCTTCTTACTGCCAATGTTCAAGACCTTCTTTAATACTATTACATGGAGCAGGTATGGTGGTACATATGGCTGAGCAGTGTATCAGTATTTATCTATCGTGGTATCAGATTCTGGATCTGTGTTGCTCTTCCTGGCTGCTGTACAGACATGTTTGTCTGTTCTATTAATGGCCTTTCCTCGCTCAGTCATTATATCCACATTCCCACCTTTCCTGTCTGTGTGATGGAGCGCTGTTGGCTCACAGTCAGAGTATAAAGTGATCTTAGAAGAGTGACGGATATTGTTCGGTGATGTATACAGAATGAATGAAGTCAATTCAGCATGTTTATCGGGCTAATGTACAACCGAGGTGGTCGACTAATCTGTTTAAGTGCCGAGTGTACGACCCACTCAGAATGACTGAAGGTGCAGTTGGACGCCGCTCGTGTAATTAGGTAAGAAACGGTTTTAATGAGTTAGATGGTTCGGCTCCTGCTGCATAATGAGCATCCAGTCGTGAGGGACGGCGCTAAGAACACATTATTATGCAGATATCTGCTATTTCAGGACTAAGGTTAAAGCTTCTATGTGCAAACACTAAGAAGACCTGCAGACTCTGTAACACTTGGAACGTCTGATTCTTCATAGGTAACGCTTTTAAGGAATAAAGTGATAAGAAGCCTTTTTTTGCGATGGGCTCCGTGCACGCAATTATTTGTGTGCAACCATATTCTACTGTTCTAGAGTTTGCAGCTATTCTCTTTTAAATGACACTCAGGATTAAAGGAAACAAATGTCCCAGTAAATATCCAGAGCAGCGTTGAGCAGCTCCAGAGAAGCAGTTGGAGGTTTAATAAAGACGGCGTTACGGACTTTATCCGTCCAGATTTCGACTGTTTATCTTCAGCTTCAAGCCTCCACCACTATCATCCACAACATCCATCTGCTGCAGCCTGATGGACTTCAGATGAACCTTCTGAGTCATGAGTCTTTTTTATCGTTTGGTGATGACCTGACACTCCTGTATCCTCTCTGAATCGGTCCACTCGGGACGCTCTAACGGCTCTATTAGTTGCTAAACGGCTCCTCTACAGCACTCTGCATAAGCAGAGACAACAGCTTAATTTAACTGCAGTTATATCAGCGGCTCAGTGTGCTCACAATCTAATTACCAAAGCTGAGGGAGTTGAGAAACAGACCGGCGTTTTCTTTAGCCTTTATTACCCTGTCATGGTGTGTTAGCCGAGGAATAGCACACTTAGTGTACACTGTGCTGCCAGCGCCCAAATGAACTCATCTTCTACAGCAACCAGTGCAGAAGCAGACAGATGCCAGTTTAGTCAAGCCAGCCGTGCATTTAATCTCTTTCACAGATGCGTAGCCTTCAACAAATTACGTCTTCAAGGGAAGCGAAGGCTGCATTTGTTTCACTTATGGAAATAGCACCGAGCTGCAAAGGTAATCTGGTTTGCTTGGTGCGACTGCAGGAATATCGGCCACCAGGTCGGTCCGTTTCAGCCAGTGATCACAACACAAAGGAGAACGGGTCGAGCGACCTTCACCGTCTCTGTGAATGATAAAACTTCCTCTCCTGTCATGTGGCCACTTCTGCATTGTCTGGGTAATGATCAACGAGGAACTCCCCCAGCGCTGAACATCCTGCTTCTGCTGTGAGATGGAGTGATAGCAGTAATTGGTCGTTAAATTCTCTTTATTGCAGGCAGGTTTCTACCCTGGCGTTCCATCAGGTAGGACGGACAGACTGTAGATGAGCAAAACCCACAGTTTGCCCCCAAACTTCACCGAAAAGCGCCTCAAAAGGTCGTTCGGTCGATCGTTCTATTTCTGACTCGCCAGTTGTTTACCAAAAGAAACTTCTGAGTCTTTTCCCGTCATTGAGAAGTGATTCCGGTTTACGCTGCCGTCATTGTTCTCGTCTTGTATCGGGGGAAGGCAGCGCTGGCCGGGCCAAATGTCTCCAAACACAAAGGTTCATCCAGTTTTCTCCACAATCTCACATTTCAAGAACTGCTGTCGGACGCTGACTGACGCTACACCTACACACACTCAGTAAAGGCTTCTTTAACCTCTCTGCCCTCTCCTTTCACCTCTCACTGTCATAATTCAAGAGGAATCAATAATGGATCATGTTTTCTTCACCCATACAGTCGATTCAGGCAAAGCAGAGTGTGCCCTCTGCCTGCAGGACATTAATCCTCCTTTCAAGCAGCAACTTTTCCGTTTTTATTCTAGTTTTTATGCTGATCTGTTTTGTTTTTGTACTTAGTCTCTCTTACGACAGCCTGTTTTTATGCTCCGCTAAAAGGCTGGAGCTTGTTTATCGCGTTTGTCATGTATATAAGTGCAAAAAAACAGAATTCCCTGAGCGTCCTGCATCATTTAATCCCCCGTAGAGCGCTGACTCTGGTTTCCTTCCCTCCTCAGGTCCAGACTGTTTGGTCTCAGTGCCCGCCAACTCCTCCTTCTGGAGCCGGGAGGAGTACACCGAGGCCGGGCTGACGAGGGCAGCCCACAAGGCCGTGGTGGACCAGGGCATCATGTGGGTCATCGGAGGCTACGTCTTCAACGCCTCCGACTATCACATGGTCAAAGCGTAAGTGCTCTCCCCTGTGAGCGTCCACGCTTGAGTTTCGTGCATTTGTCCGCTGCTCCGACAGACATGAGTCCTGCTGTTGCTATGCGACTGTACTCGCTGTACTTCCCTGCCTGTTATACTGAGGGCTTAAGTAATGCTTGTCTGTCAGGAAGTCTTCCTGACTGCACGGTTGAACATTTAAGCAGAAGAAGAAGACAGCTCTGCACAGACAGCTGTGTGTGACGTCTTCAGTGTCGCTTCTTACTCTTCTGTCGATGGAGTACCTCCAGTTCTGATATACATCCTGCTGGAGCAGCATCTACGCTAACATCCCCTCTCTGTGTTGTGTCACACACGCACACGCACACACACACACACACACACACACACACACACACACACACACACACACTCATAACTTACTTATTCTTAACCTTTGCATGTTCCTTGCACAATTTTGCACATTTCATTACGAAACGACCACTTCTTCTAAAAACATTCATTTTATTCAGAAATCTTTTCCACATTTTTATTGTAATTTGCTTCTTTATTCACGTTTCATGATTTTTACAACACTTGCTTTTATTTTTAATTGCATTTTCTCTGACTGTGTTTATGTTACGCACGCATGCACCAGCTGAACCTGATTCTTCTTCTACTCGTACATGTTGTGCGTGTTGATCATCTCACCTCTCTGGTTTCTGTCTGTAGGTATAACCTCAGTAGCAAGAGCTGGCTGACCCTCGACCCCTCCGTCCACACCGTCACGCCGCGATATGGCCACTCACTGGCTCTTCATGAGGTACGTGGAGCGAGAAATGACATTGTGTTTTGATGTACATCCAGGTTCACAGCAGGCTGCGCTCTGTGCATCTGCAGCCCGTCTCAGTGTAATCTGAAGAGGGTGAGAAAGGAACAGATGACAACTGAATTACACGGAGGCGCTAGCAGCAATATTATAAACTCCCCATCCTTTTATTTATGTTTTCAGTAGTCTGTTTGCTGTCTGGAACTAATATATAAACCTCTGGGTTTTGATTTGCTGCAGTGAAGTGGTGAAGCGGTTTCTTCTCTGTTAGGAGCCGCCGATGGAATAATAAACTAGAGACGCAGTCTGTCTGCTCTGAGGGTTGAGAGGGAGAGCTGCACACATTGCATCACTAATTCCTAAATGTGTCAAGTCAGAGTGGGCTCGCCGGACAAATCTGATCTCACATCAGTCTTAATACAAAACAGATGGAAGTGATGGAAGTCTCACAGCCACAGATTCAGGCTCTCAAACACACACAACCCGACTTCTCTGTCGCTCCTGGAAATGATCCATCCCCGCCAAAATAAAGTTGTGACATCAAAAGTATAAAGAAATGTTTTAAATCTGAATAAATCAATTGTGAAGCTCACAAACTGAATTACAAGAACTGTAAGTACTATCGTGCACATATATTATATATTATTATGCACTTTGAATACGCTTTTAAATTGTATTTATATACAAGTTGTATCAGGGCACTCCTCTTGTTCTCTTTATAATATGTTTTAGATGTCAGGCTCTTAATATCAAGAGACTTCACTCTGTCTGACCTCCAGACTGTCTTTAGGTCCAAGGAAAGTAGCTTGTTGTTAAAACTCGAGGACAGATTGAAGGTTATTGATGCTCAAGTTTCTTTCTGTCTTCCTGAAGAACCCCCGCGGGTTATATTTCACTGTGTCGGAGTTTAATTATTAGATTTCATTAGATTGATGGTTCATGATCACCGTGTAATCGTGGCAGGTTGTAGTTGAATCATAATGAGTTACAAAGTTTGTCTTCCCCAGTTCAATATGTTTCATACATTAACCTTCAGATGGTGTTCCAGCCAAATTTAATCCGTTTCAAGTTCAAATATTTGCAAAATATTCTCCAGTTTTTTATCATTTTATATTAATTTGGAGGCGTTCCAGCAGAGAATATTAAAGAGTCTCAAACTCTTGCTTTGGTTGTGTTTGATCCACTACACTACCCAGAATGCTTTGTGCTATACGACTGTACCAATGTTCTGTGTGGGGAAGATTCTTTACAGAAATGTTAAAGTGGCCTTTTGACCACAAAATAAAAAAGGCAGATGTTGTGGTTATTATAATAATAATAATAATAATAATAATAATAATAATAATAATCTTTATTTGTATAGCACCTTTCAAACAAGAATTGCAGCCCAAAGTGCTTCACAGCAAAAACAATAACAATTAGTACAAGATTAGACATAATAAGAGCATTTACAGTACAATAATCACAGTGTTGATGTAAATGAGTCTGAAGTACCATTACAATAGCATAAAATAAAATAGTATAGAAATAGCAGAATTAAAATAGTATAAAATAGCAGAATTAAAATAGAATTAAAATAATATAAAAATAGCAGAATTAAAATAGTATAAAATAGCAGAATTAAAATAGTATAAAATAGCAGAATTAAAATAGTATAAAAATAGAATTAAAATAATATAAAAATAGAATTAAAATAGCAGAATTAAAATAATATTAAAATAGAATTAAAATAATATAAAAATAGAATTAAAATAGTATAAAATAGTATAAAATAGCAGAATTAAAATAGTATAAAATAGCAGAATTAAAATAATATAAAAATAGCAGAATTAAAATAGTATAAAAATAGCAGAATTAAAAAATATTATAAAATAGCATAATCGAAATAGCAGAATTTAAAATAGTATAAAAATAGCAGAATTAAAATAGTATTGAAATAGCAGAATTGAAATAGTATAAAAATAGCAGAATTAAAATAGAAGAATTAAAAATATTATAAAATAGCAGAATTTAAAATAGTATAAAAATAGCAGAATTAAAATAGCAGAATTAAAAATATTATAAAATAGCATAATTGAAATAGCAGAATTTAAAATAGTATAAAAATAGCAGAATTAAAATAGTAATAAAAATAGTATAAAAATAGCAGAATTAAAATGTATAAAAATAGCAGAATTTAAAATAATATAAAAATAGCAGAATTAAAATAGTTTAAAATAGCAGAATTAAAATAATATAAAAATAGCAGAATTTAAAATAATATAAAAATAGCAGAATTAAAAAAGTATAAAATAGCAGAATTAAAATAATATAAAAATAGCAGAATTAAAATAATATAAAAATAGCAGAATTTAAAATAATATAAAAATAGCAGAATTTAAAATAATATAAAAATAGCAGAATTAAAATAGTATAGAAATAGCAGAATTAAAATAATATAAAAATAGCAGAATTTAAATAGTATAAAAATAGCAGAATTTAAATAGTATAAAAATAGCAGAATTTAAATAGTATAAAAATAGCAGAATTAAAATAAGATAAAAATAGCAGAATTAACATAGTATAAAAATAGCAGAATTTAGTTATGAAGTAAAACACTATGTTGGATAAAAAAATTATTGATATCAAATTTGACCTACAAATGCAAAAGGAACATGGGATGACCCCGAGCCTCCCGTGTGCTGACGGTTACACCAGCATGTGGACAAACCGTGTGTGCTTCACACCTTTGCTTATAGACTGTACCATCTAATTCTGCTCCACTTTGTGTTTCGTCCAGGGGAAGATCTACATGTACGGAGGAAAGATCGACTCCACAGGAAACGTGTCCAGCCAGCTGTGGGTTTTCCACATCCAGAACCAGACCTGGGTCCTCCTGAGCCCCCGGACCAACGATCAGTATGCCGTGGTGGGACACTCGGCCCACATTGTGCCTCCCGTCCAGGAGGGGGACAATCCCATCATGCTGGTCATGTTCGGGCACTGTCCTCTGTACGGGTACATCAGCCAGGTGCAGGAGTACAACATCGGTAGGTTGTAGGTTCTGTCCTGCATGAGCAGAAAGCTGCAGGTCCATGTAGTGTTCTGGAGAGGCGATGCACCCAACCGTTAGCTGCTAACTTTGCACGAGTGTTGGTGCCTAAATATATTAAGTCCACCAAGAGGAAGTTAACCAAAGTCATTGGCAGGCAACCAGGAAAGTGATTTGGTCACATCATTACCTAAATGATGACCGTCTGAAGACAGTCCGACGACCGTCCGACGACCGTCCGACGACCGTCCGACGACCGTCCGACGACCGTCCGACGACAGTCCGACGACCGTCCGACGACAGTCCGACGACAGTCCGACGACCGTCTTTGTAATTCCTTGTAATGAACACATAACACAAGCTTTGTATTGGCTTCACTCTCTCTCACTAATAAAACGCTGTGTCAACTGAGTTACGCTGTAATCACTTCCAGCACGTCTTCAAACCCCCAAACGCTCCACAAAAACCTCCCTTCACTTTCATTATATTATATTCAGATGGTTTTCTGTTGCTCAGTAAAAGATTGTTTTTGTGACCCTCCAGTGAAGAACACGTGGGGCATGGCGTCCACGGACGGTGCACTGGTGCAGGGCGGCTACGGCCACAGCAGTGTGTTCGACCCCAGCACCAGAGCCATCTACATCCACGGAGGCTACAAGGCCTTCAGTGCCAACAAGTACGGCCTGGCTGGAGACCTGTACAAGTTCGAGGTGGACAAGATGAAATGGTGAGGAGTTCTTCTCCACGACACTGTGAATGATTTCTAATCTAACCTCCCACTATAACGACGGTCACTGTGCGGTTGCAGGACCATCCTGAGGGACAGCGGCTTCTTCCGTTACCTCCACACCGCGGTGATAGTGAGCGGCACGATGCTGGTGTTTGGAGGAAACACCCACAACGACACATCCATGAGCCACGGTGCCAAGTGCTTCTCCTCAGACTTCCTGGCCTACAGTCTGGGTCAGTAACACACACACACACACACACACACACACACACACACACACACACACACACACACACACACACACACACACACACACAGCAGCTCCTGCAGTCTGTTTTCTCAGCCTAAGCATGCATCATCTGTTTTTTCCCCCTCTGCTCCGGCTGCTTTGCATTCATACAGTCGCACAGACGCACACCTGGGAGCTGATCAGTAACACCGCAGTGTTTTGTTGTTGCACACTAAGCGGCTCTACTGAAGCAAGAGAAGGTCAAATGTCGCCGCTCGATGTACACAGGCAGTGAGAGAAATATTAGGACTAACGTAGTCTCACATTTTGCAGCAGTGTGGTTTTGCATCTTTACACTTCAGGCTGGATGCACGCGCATGTGACGTGACGTGCCTGGTTAGAGGAAGTGAAGCTGAGACTTGTTTTTGTTTTCATGGCTTATTCATGGGCATATTAATGCCGCTCTGCGCTGGGATGGCTGGCAGCCCTCGTTGTCTGGAGAACGTTGAATCCATATCACTGGTCTAGAGTTTTGAAGGAAGGTGTTTGTTCTGTTTCATTCCTTCCTCACTGCCAGTGGAGACGTCGAGATCTGATGCAGACAAAGAGCTTTGCAACACAATCCAGCATTCACCTGTTCACACACATTCAGTGTGTGAATGTAAAGCGTCAGCAGCCGACTGGACTGATGCTCTTGTGGATGCGGCTGCAGCAGGGGACTGCCCATAACTTTGGAAATTAGTATTGTCCATATACTTCCCTCGTACATGTCAGCAGCTCTGTGTGTTTAGTCTTCAGACTTTAAAGGCGTTTGATTGGCCCCCTGGAGGCTGTGCTGCTCCGTGCACCAAACAGAAGAAAAGAGCTTCAAGACTTTTAACTCTCCTGCTCCAAACAAACGCTGCTGGCAGCGAGTTACACGTGAAATGTGTATCAAACTGTTGTCAGTGAGACTGATGTCTGTAATTTGTAACATCAGATTGTGAAGCAGATTAAGTCGAGCTGTGGTTCATACTCGAGTCCTGGAGGAGTTCTTGGTGAAAGTGATCAAAGCTTAATGATGGAAACACTAAACTAGTCACTTGTGTGTGTGTGTTCGTGTGTGTTCGTGTTCGTGTGTGTTCGTGTTCGTGTTCGTTGATTGTACGTTTTTGCATTTAAATTCTAATCCCATTTAAAGTTCTCCGATGTGTCCTAATAGAAGTTAGCACAGCGTTGTCGCCTCATTTTGCCAGCTGCCTGTAAATATTGTTGTAAATGGAGTCAGTGCTGTCATAAGCTGCTCATTAACGGGAAGCTTCAGTGTGTCTGGATGAGAGGCAGCGTTCCCTGCAGGCTGCGACACGGCCCCGGGGCGCTCTGCTTTACTGTGTCATTACGAAAGTGATCGACAGGCAGTGGAATTACACACACACACACGCCTTCCTGTGCAACCAGTGTTCATGAGAATTGCATGTTGGGACGGAAACATCAACAGAGTGGTGTGAAGAACCGATGGCAGTGAATGCAGCACGCGGAGAGGCTTCACATCCAGCTCCTAACATAGCGTCATGTATACATTGACTGCAGGTCCTCACTTGATTGGCATAATGAGACGAACTCATCTCAAACTGCTCACCGCGGGAAACTAATTGTTTTCCTGATTTCCCCGGAGAGTCGAGTCGAACTTTAGAGATGGAAAACTTTAAGTGTTGTTGTTTCCCCCTCCCTCGGCTCTTACCTCTCTCCTCCTCCTCCTCCTCCTCCTCTGTGGGAGTTTTTGAATAGAATATTTCCGTCAACCCGCCGCCCCACCAGCCAGCTGCGGGGTCGGTGTCGGCAGCAGCTGTAATTGTCTGGTAATTACAGTGGAGATGTGCTGCACGTCGAGCACTAATCGCCCCCTTCTTAACAAGCTGAACTCAATTAGAGCAGAGAATAAGGGCCGTCTACTGTCCTGACATTGGTAGATGGTGTCATAATAAATCCCCACTCTGAGGGGCAATGCACCACGCCACCTGCAGTACCGGCGTGTGCCGCCAGAGGGCAGTGTCTACCTGTGGATGTGGAGCTCCCACTGATGTCACACTGTCCTCTGGGAGGCCGGGATGACTTGCACTGCTTTGTGCCGACTGAAGGTGATTTAGCGCACTCACTGCTCTGGGTTTCAGCAGCTTTGACTCTCAGGATCACATGCCAGGTGTTTGTTCAGGCTCATGATGAGCAGCTGAACTGCTGCATTTAAAAGCACCGTCACCTTATTCAATAACGTGTTTGACCAGTAGGCGTTGACTTTATGAGTTAGAGGTCAAGTCTGACGTCACTACTGTTGTTTCAAACATCTTTTCAGTGACTAAGTTGATTGAAATAATGCAGCTCGGGGTTAAGTGCCTTGCTCGTGGGCAGCTCTGAACTTCTGTTTAGAAGCCTAACCTCTAATCTAACACACATCACATCTAATCCAAGGGTCCAGACCTGGGGGTCAGGAGCCCAGAGGAAGGGTCACAAGAAGACGAATGGGATCAGTCACAGGAACATATTTCTATATCACAAAATGCTGTTTTATCTCTTCTTCTTGTGAAACACTCGATACTTTCTCCTTTTGTTGTGGCGCATTTAGAGACAACTGAAGAAGAAGAACAAAAACACCGGTCCAAACAACTTCAACCTTCCCACCTGCTTGTAAACTACACGTCAGTGCTGATCGTGTACTTCCTCATTCCAGATCAGGGTTGTGTTATTCCTGTTGTGAGGGCCGGACACTCAACTGTGAATCCAGTTTGTAACTCATTATAGAATCTGCATCCTTTCAAATCCTTTATTTAATCTTAGCTTCGCTTTTAACATTTAAAGGGAAGTTATAAAAAAAAAAACAAGATTGAGAAGACAGACAGACAACATGGCGTCTAATCAATGTTTCAAATAAGACGAGGAGATTAACCTTATGTCCACGCGCTCCTGGCTCTACATACAGGACGTCCTGCTGCAGAGTTAAAAAGACCATAAGCTCAAAAATATTGATACGATGGCGTACAAGATTATCTGGGAGATTCTCCTGACCTCAAACTGAGAAATGCACCAACATCCTCCTTTTAGCCATTTTGGAATTAAATGATGTAAATAATGTACCACCAGGTGTTTGTCATGTTAAATAGTCAAAGTTAGTAGCTATTATTCAAGGAGTTTGTTATTGCTTCAAACACTATAACACTGATGACTCGTGTTGCGTTCGGGGGCGTATACTCATTTTGCGTTCAATAAAAGGTTTTAAATACAGACAAAGCGAGCTGCCATCAGGCTGCAGCGTCCAATCAATGTACAATCTAGATCCTTCCTTAGCTTCCTGTTTGTGCAGGAAACACCAACATATGCTGAATGAAATCGCTGCTAGGGAACTTAAAAAAAAGGAAAATACAAATGTCCAAGGCTGGGAATTGAACCCACAGTGTGTGTAACAGTAATGACCACCTGAGCTCTGTCTGATGATGTGTGTTTGTTGCCCGGCTGTCTCTGATTGTTGTTCCCGTAGCCGTCAGTGTCTCGCTCAAGGACACCGGTGACTCCCTGATTGACACGAGGATATGAGCCGTTAAAGGTCTCGCTAACCACCCGCAGCATGTCGGCTCAATTTCCAAAAGCTGAAGACAAGAATGATTTAATGTGTGTGTGTGTGTTTGTGTGTGTGTGAGCAGGTCAATGGCTTAACCCCTTTTTCCCGTGTCGTCTTCTCATTCCAGCGTGTGACGAGTGGACGCCGCTGCCTCGGCCGGACCTCTACCACGACGTCAATCGCTTCGGACACTCGGCAGTTTTCAGTGACAGGTAATCAGTTCTGCAGCGGCCACAGTCACGGGAAGGGTTTACAGAGGGCGGCGCCGAGAGCCTGTCTGGATAATGTGGAACATGTGTTTGTGGTTAAACTAGGAAACAAAATGAGATCGGAAGCGAAACAAAGGGGGGGGTCGCACCTACGATGACAATTGTGACTTGAGCTCCACACACTGTACAGACGAGCGCTGAAGCTCTTCTGCAGGCTCGCGGTGCCCAACACGTTCTGCTGCGTCTTTCCTTTGGGAGATGTGCAGTAAGTAGGGGGGGGATGTGCAGTAAGTAGGGGGGGGATGTGCAGTAAGTAGGGGGGGAGATGTGCAGTAAGTAGGGGGGGATGTGCAGTAAGTAGGGGGGGAGATGTGCAGTAAGTAGGGGGGGAGATGTGCAGTAAGTAGGGGGGGAGATGTGCAGTAAGTAGGGGGGGAGATGTGCAGTAAGTAGGGGGAGATGTGCAGTAAGTAGGGGGGAGATGTGCAGTAAGTAGGGGGGGAGATGTGCAGTAAGTAGGGGGGAGATGTGCAGTAAGTAGGGGGGGAGATGTGCAGTAAGTAGGGGGGGAGATGTGCAGTAAGTAGGGGGGGAGATGTGCAGTAAGTAGGGGGGGAGATGTGCAGTAAGTAGGGGGGGAGATGTGCAGTAAGTAGGGGGGGAGATGTGCAGTAAGTAGGGGGGGAGATGTGCAGTAAGTAGGGGGGAGATGTGCAGTAAGTAGGGGGGGAGATGTGCAGTAAGTAGGGGGGGAGATGTGCAGTAAGTAGGGGGGGAGATGTGCAGTAAGTAGGGGGGGAGATGTGCAGTAAGTAGGGGGGGAGATGTGCAGTAAGTAGGGGGGGAGATGTGCAGTAAGTAGGGGGGGAGATGTGCAGTAAGTAGGGGGGGAGATGTGCAGTAAGTAGGGGGGAGATGTGCAGTAAGTAGGGGGGGAGATGTGCAGTAAGTAGGGGGGGAGATGTGCAGTAAGTAGGGGGGGAGATGTGCAGTAAGTAGGGGGGGAGATGTGCAGTAAGTAGGGGGGGAGATGTGCAGTAAGTAGGGGGGGAGATGTGCAGTAAGTAGGGGGAGATGTGCAGTAAGTAGGGGGGGAGATGTGCAGTAAGTAGGGGGAGATGTGCAGTAAGTAGGGGGGGAGATGTGCAGTAAGTAGGGGGGGGAGATGTGCAGTGTGCAGCGCTCAGATGTTCAGTCTAACCTGATTTCTGGAGTGCATGTAAAGCAGCGTGAAAGGTTGTATTCCCACCGAGGCCCGCTCGTATTTAATTATGCGCTCAACGCATTTAAAGACATGTCCAAATGGAATATGTTACACAAACAAACATGTTGAGTTCATATCTGCAGATGTGAATATGAGCTGGGATGTAGATTTGCATATGTATAAGTTGCATAAGTTCTACATTAAGGGACTTCTCAGCGCTTCTTGTGGGAAATTACAGTTTCTCTTGGTTTCTTTTATTCATGATCACATCTCTGAGCACTTCCAATCTCCAGCGTGCAGAAGCTCTCTGATTATTACATGAATCATTTTTTTACAAAACTGAACTGGAGCATTTCAGATTCTGGATCGTTATGTGCACACACAATGAAATGTGGGACCGGTTGCATTGTGCGCCTTTTTTACCGCGTTACCTTGGAAGATAATCCCTTGTGCGTTCATACATGACATTTCATTATTAGCCTGCGATATGAATAGATTGTGATGGGGTGCTGCGACCAGAAGGGATGACTCATCGGTAAGTATTATCTGCACCGCCAGCAGTGCAAAACACAGCGATCCATATTAAATTATACATCCTGTTGTAGAGAAGGCATGAAATATTAACATGAATCACCAGCCCTGTTTGAGTCGATCCTCGCTGATGACTCCCGTTCCTCGGGAGCAATTAGGAGTTTGCTCATGCGTTCGTTCATCCGTCCAATTCAGATTTGGAGCGATCTCGGACTCACTTTCAGAGAAGTCGAGCTTTATTTGAGCGAGGAAACGTTGTAGTTTACAGTCAGGCCTGGAAAGGAAATGATGACGTGCATGATGGGGAATGTAGTCCACAGTAAGAGAGTCTGCAAAAGAAGTTCTTCTGAAAACAAAGGCAAAGTGTTACTTTGAAGGTTGGAGGGAAAATAGTGATGATGCAAGAAAATATGGAGGAGAATCTCCCCCCCCCCCTCCCCCCCTCTCTGTTTTAGCCTCTTTGCATGGGCCTGCACTTGATTTAAGAATCGATTTTTAAGGTTTACCCTTTTAAAGCTCTCCCCGCTCCGGCTTCAACATAGATTTGTGCATCCTCCCCGGTCCAGACTTAAAAGTTAAGGAAAGAGAAGAGCCTTCGCTGGCAGGGTCTCCCCGAACTCTACCTACCTTTATTAAAGTCTCTACTAAAACCTTATTCTTATAAACCTGCGTTTGTGCGTTCACTGGTCTCTGCACGGCGTGTTCCTCTTTAAGCTTTATCATTTAAATTAGTCCGCAATGACTCGTCTTCTACGGAGAGGAAGCAGCTCACTTATGTGGTCCCCTGCAAGACTCCCACATGCTCCTCCTGCTGATCCGAGCGCTCAGCAGGACGTCCAGAGTGAGCGGTCTGAAGTGTGCCCTCTGTGATCCGAGGAGACTTTTGATCAGGCTGGTGCAAATTATCCAGCTTGCACAGCCGCCGCTTCCAACACACAGACACACACACACACACACACACACACACACACACACACAGTCACACAGTCACACAGTCACACACACACACAGTCGCACACTAATCCATGCAGCTGAACAGAGGCCAGTGGAGAGAGATGTTCAGAAATGCCCTGTAACCGGCGTACACACACACACACACACACACACACACACACACACACAGCAGGGGGTCTGTCAGGTCCATCCACACAGGAAGAGAGCGCTTGTTGGGGAATTAGCAGACTTGTGAGGCAGGTTGAAGCCCGGAGAAGAGGGAGAGCACTCGGACTAAGCTCCTCTGGCTCTCCACTGGGGAAGATTGCGGGGCGGAAATCGGCCGGTCTTACTTCCTGATTCCCTTACATCTTCTCACCACCTTCCTCTTTTCTCCTTCAGCATGATGTACGTGTTCGGAGGCTTCAACAGCCTGCTGCTCAGTGACGTCCTGATGTACACGTCGCCCAGCTGCGCAGCCTTCTCCAGCCTGGCGTCCTGCAGCCAGGCCTGGCCGGGCATCCACTGCGTCTGGAACGGCACCCAGGAGACCTGCCTGCCCTGGGAGAGCGGCACCATCGGAGGCGAGCAGCAGCTACCAGCCTCCTGCACCACGCGATCATGTAGGTGCCATCGCTTTGAAACCCTGCGTTGGTGCTCGTCTGACGTGTGAAACTAATCCCAGATTATTTTAGATCCTTGCTGTCTCCTCTCGAGTGTCTGCGGAACTCATCTGCATTCACAGCACTGATGTCCGATGGCGTGCAGCAACTGGCAGGAACGGCGTGTTTGTCACAGACTGCCAAAGCAGCCTTTCACATCAGAGGGAGAAATGGGAAAGAAATGTCCCCGGGGTTTTTAAAATGTAGAAAATGTGACCTTCATGCATCTTTAGAAACTGTCCTGCTGCCATTATCAATGATGTCATTTGTGTTTGTGCGACTATGTGCTGAAGCTAGATCAGCTGATCAGCTGAAGTCCTGTTTCACTCATTCATCACGACTGTTCCACAGCTGCATGTGAGGAGCTGATGATTTCTTTATTAACTTAACTATAAATAGATCAAGCGATTTAATTAAAGTGGCGTCTCTTCTTCGCTGCAACCGACACGACCACCAAGCTCTGTCAGTGAATGCACCATGATGTCATCAATATGCAAATGAGCTTATCATTTAATGAGCGACAGATGAATCAATAATTAAAGTGTTTACAGTAAGAGTGCGGATCCTGTAACACGGAAAGGTAGTGCAACATGTCTGTACCTCTGTGGGGAAACTGTGTGTGTGTGTGTGTGTGTGAGAGAGAGTGTATTAACTATAAACACATTTCACTACATTTGTTGTTTTTTCTTCAACACGACAGTGTGTCCCAGTTCTCAGGGTCTACTGTGTGTGTGTGTGTGTGTGTGTGTGTGTGTGTGTCTCTCTCTCTGTGTGTGAGTGTGTCTCTGTGTGTGTGTGTCTCTCTCTCTCTCTCTCTGTGTGTGTGTGTGTGTCTCTCTCCGCTCTGTGTGTATCTCTCTCGCTCTGTGTGTGTGTGTCTCTCTTCTCTCTCTCTCTCTCTCGCTGTGTCGTGTGTTGTCTCTCTCTCTCACTCTCTCTCTCTCTCTCGCTGGTGTGGTGTGTTATCTCTCTCTCTCTCGCTGTGTGTGTGTCTCTCTCTCTCTCTCGCTCTGTGTGTGTGTGTCTCTCTCTCTCTCTCTCTCTCGCTCTGTGTGTGTGTGTCTCTCTCTCTCGCTGTGTGTGTGTGTGTGTGTGTGTGTCTCCAGGTCTCTCTGCTTCCCGCTGAGTATTATTTTCTGTTTGCCATTTGTCACAAAAAAAAAAATCCTCAGTTTCCCCGGTTCCTCATTTTCCAGTGTCGGCATCCACAGAAGTGCCGGCAGACGGAAGCTGCGCCCCGGAATCTCTTGCAGCCTTATTTAATAGCAGCGCTGAGCTTCCTGCCGCCGTCTGTCTCTCTGCCCCACTTTCCCCAGAAGGAACCTCGTGTCCAGGAAGTGTTGACTGTAACATTAAACTGTGAAAAGCAACCATCACTACTAACTGCTGTCGAATCCTACTTTCATGTTTGTGTCGCATGTCATCTACAACAGTTGATGATGAGGAGTATTAATATTCCATGTTGTTCCTGATTGTGCAGATGCTGACAGTGAGAAGTGCGACCAGTACACGGACTGCTACAGCTGCACGGCCAACACCAACGGCTGCCAGTGGTGCTCGGGCCAGTGTGTGTCTCTGGGGAGCAACTGCACCTCTGCCACCGTGAGCACGACAGTTAACTGCAAATAATCCAAAAAAGATATTTACTTTTTGCTCAGCGGGAGAATGTAACCACGTGTCACTATCTCCATGGTGACCATCATGCTGCTTCTGAAGAATCCGATGTTTATCACAGGAGAGCATCCTGTTTGAAGCCTGATGCTTCTTTATTGGCACATTCAGACATAAAATGTAAAAGCAACTTTATCAAAGTAACATTAATCCACCAAGAACTCTGGGATTTATATTTTATTACAGTTTTCCTGACACGTTCATGTCGTTGTAGGTTCTTATGTCACCATTCAGTTCAAGGCCTTCGCCGGTTTGAAGAGGATCTTTTACTAAAATGTGTTTTTCCTTTTCATGTGGCATTAAAAAGGTCTAAAAAATCATTCTTAAATTGCACCCTGCTGTCCACGTCCAGCTGTTTTAAAGTGTAAGACTTATTAGAATACTTAGTTTATTAAGTAGTTATGGGACCTTGACGCACAGCAGGACTGAACGTTTGGACGCTAACGGCTCCACCAGCTCTGGCAGGTTAGGATGACGCCCAGAGACGGCTCACGTGTCACCGCCGGCTCCGATCTGCACTCCTCTTTAAAATATGATATTAATAAGCATCACTCTCTCCGACTGCCATGTTTTGATCATCTACCTTTTGATGGTTTACGACTAAACTAGCTGTGTCGTCAGGAAGAAAAGATATCATTCATTTAATTAACATAAGATTATTTCTCTTAAAACTCTTAAAGTAATCTCACAAATCCAGTTCTGTTGCCTTCCGATGATACGATAATGGAATTACATTTATGGAGCGTGAAATGTAATAATGTGGTACTTTTGAGTCCTGAGAGTTGACGCCTGTTATTGATCCGCTTTCTCTTCCCAGGGGGCCATCGGGGAGTTTGATGTCTGCCCGAAGGACAACCCTTCATATGTGTGCAACAAGAAAACCAGCTGCAAGAGCTGCGCAGCCGACCAGAACTGTCAGTGGGAACCTCGCAACCAGGATTGCATCTCCCTGCCAGGTGACGGGAGTAAACGCTAAATGTTTCTCTGTGTGTGTGTGTGTGTGTGTGTGTGTGTGTGTGTGTGTGTGTGTGTGTGACAGACGGACACTAAAAGCATGACTGAAACTAAATAAGATAATAACATTACATGTTCTGGTAATGCAAAGACACTGACGCTTGTATGTAATCTAAATTATACGATACCATATTTTTTAGCAATGTAATCAACGTGACATTAATATAGTGACTACATTACTGTGTCTACATTGTGTAATTGTTTGTGCCTTGTGGGCATTGATCCAGGGAGGTTGGAAGATAAATCTGACGGGTAACAAGATTATTTACGGGATAAGAGAGAAGATTTCTGTTCCACAGAATTAGATTAGAACAAGATGCCAGTTCACATGCCGTCACCCTGCATCATCCTCCCAACTCCTCATCTGTGCTCTCCAGAAAACGTGTGCGGTGAAAGCTGGCATCTGGTGGGAAACTCCTGCCTGAAGTTCATCACGGCGAAGGACTCGTACGACAACGCCAAGCTGGCCTGCAGGAGCCACAACGCCGTCCTGTCCTCGCTCACCACCCAGAAGAAGGTGGACTTTGTGCTGAAGGAGCTGCAGATTATGAGCGTGGTGGTAAGAAGGATATCATCACAATCACTAGAGATGCTAAATAAGAAGAACGTGCATACGTTCAAACTCCACCTTCTTAGTTTTGCCGCTCGGCCGTCTCTGTGGTCGCGGCGCTCCTTTGGAACGCTTCCTCTGTAGCTGCAGGTGAGCTCTGGTTGGATTGTTTGTCTCTGTGATGTTTTGGAGCAGTGAGCGTGAAACAAATCTTCCATTAACAGATTCTTTCCTCTTGAGCTCCATCTTTTACTCGCTCCATTAGAGCAAACGCACAGAAATCCATCCCGACAATCGACTAACCATCCCGAGCTGCTGTTTACACCGGCGGATGCAGGTCGCATATCTGCAGATAGATGTGTGAGTGACCGGGAGATGCCCAGTGTTAGCTTTCATCTTTGCAATTTGTACACACAACACACACAACACACACAACACACACACAACACACACACACACAACACACACACACAACACACAACACATGGGATATAGAAACGAAAACAAGATGTGCAAATGTTGCATTTTAGCGAGAGATGCATCCGGCACATTTGGAGTCCTGCATGTAAATGTGTTTGTAGATATGTGCGTGGCCTTGTAGCTTCACTTGTTAATGATGATTAACAATCGTTATGTACATCAACAGCCTCAATCCAGCTTTAAGTATCATTAGGCTGGAAAAATCAACACATCTTGCAGGGTTGATGTCATTTAATTTAATTACCCAGAAATACGTATTTATCCTATAACACTCTGGTATCGTCATATTTTAGTGTTTTGGATTGATGGTCAGATTAAAAGGACACATTTCTATAATGACCTTCATGCGATCATACTTCCCGCTGCAGAAAGAAGTCTCAGAAAAACATTTTCTGTCCTCACATTGTTGAACTAATCACGGCTGAATGTGTCTCAATATTTCGGTGCGAGTCGACACTCGAGTTCACCGCAGAGCGTTACATAATCCCGCTTGTGTCAAAACAAAGCACTGCGAGGTCACACTGCTAACGACCCGCGCTGCACTTCAATGAAACGTGGTGTCGTCTGCAGCCCTGCTTCACTTTCTGTGTGGATCCCCCAGCAGACACACACACACACACACACACACACACACTCGCCCTCACCGGAGTCACCCATGCAAAAGTGTAAGCCATTTAGGATTCTGCAAAGTGCTCCGCTTCCCCCACTCGGCGTGTGTAATGTTGACGCTAAATAAGACAAAGACGTTGGAGTCTAAATCACGAAGTGGAGCTCGACTGCAGTGTTTTCCATCCATACTAATGAAGTTGTGCAGATTTCCCCTGTTGTCTGAATTCAATTACGTTGGTCAGTTCCAGGTAATCTGAGTGCTTTAAGGAGAAGAAGTCATTTCTCTGGAATTATATTCTCAGGTGAAGAATAAAAAGCTGTTCAGACACAGAGACTTCCTGTCGTGTTGTATTGACAGCGTTTGTGCTGTTTAGCAGTTCCAACTATTCTACAGACGGAATCAATCAATCAATCCTGTGTGTGTGTGTGTGTGTGTGTGTGTGTGTGTGTGTGTGTGTGTGTGTGTGTGTGTGTGTGTGTGTGTGTGTGTGTGTGTGTGTGTGTGTGTGTGTGTGTGTGTGTGTGTGTGTGTGTGTGTGTGTGTCATTGATTAGAGTTGAGATGGATAACAGAGCCTCCCAGGTGAAGAGAAGTAAAGCTGCTTTTAGTGCGCATGACTTATTGCTGCTTGAAACCAGGGAAAGTTGTTCCTGACAAACAAACACGGTGTTTTTATGAAATGTCACATTAGTCTTCAGCTAAGTCGAAGAAATCGTAATGGTCTTGCTGTTTCAGTCCAGAACCCAAAGATATTCACTTTAGTGATATCAAATGTTTACGCAGCATTGTGTACTCCTCGACTGATCGGTGAGTCAGCTGTGACTGAACACAGTCGAGCTTTGAGGAAGGGATGAGTTTTGACTTTGGCGTACGGTTGTGTGTTACAGTACAAGGCCACAGTGACGCCCTGGGTGGGGCTCAGGAAGATCAACGTGTCGTACTGGTGCTGGGAGGACATGTCGCCCTTCACCAACACCACCCTGCAGTGGCTGCCCGGCGAGCCGAGCGATGCCGGCTTCTGTGGCTACCTGGCGGAGCCGGCGTCCAGCGGACTGAAGGCACAAACCTGCATCAACCCGGTGAACGGCAGCCTGTGTGAGCGGCCAGGTGGGTGATGACTCTGCACATTTTATATAGATGTAGTTTTCACGTTATAATGTGCTTAACTTTTTGAGAAATGTCCCCCAGCCAACCACAGTGCCAAGCAGTGCCGGACACCGTGTGCCATGAGAGCCACCTGCAGCGAGTGCACCAGCGGCAGCTCGGAGTGCATGTGGTGCAGCAACATGAAGCAGTGCGTGGACTCCAACGCATACGTGGCCTCCTTCCCCTTCGGACAGTGTATGGAGTGGTACACGATGAACACGTGTCCACGTAAGACTCTTCCTCCCGTCTGTATACCAGCTCACAGCTTTCACTTTACACAATAAACGTATACAGACGTTATAACATCCTTACATATTATACATAATAACATGTATCATTCAGTCTCTTTCATAGCAGTTTGCAGTGTGTAGAAATTAAACTGATTTATTATATGACTAGACATTTTATGGAGGTTATTATTTCTGACATCTGTGTTAGTATTAGAGGTGATTATTTTATTATTTATAAATGATGTAAGGAGTTAATTGAGAACAAGGACTTTATGACACTCTACCTAAGATGTTTATATTATCATTATTATTCTTATTATTCTTATTATATATTATATATATATATATAAACTTAATATTATAATAATATATATATATATATATATATATATATATTTTATAATAAATATATATATATATATATATATATATATATATATATATATATATATATTTTATAATATATATATATATTTTATAATAAATATATATATATATATATATATATATATATATTTATATATTTATATATTTTTTATTATTATTACTATATATTGTTTACTCCCCTGCTTGTGTCGGCCACAGAGCAGTTTTCCCGCTGAACATGTGAAAGCAGCTTTAGTTGTGCACATTTCTCTCCATGCATCTCTTATGCCAGTTACCCTTTTTATTCCAAACTAATTACTGTTGCTGCTTTAGGACAACACTTTGCAAAAACTCTCTCTCTCTCTGACAAATGGAAATGTTGTCGCATCCCATTTAAAGCTGAGATGAAGTTGCAGCGGCTGCATGTAAAACCTCCAGCCTCCAGTCCTGAGTCTCATGGAAGAGGGAAAGACTCAACACTTAGATGAAGGCAGGGATCTGAAGTCCGCTCACGTAATGTTGCTCTTAATGTACTCAACCATCTTCATCAGACTTAAACACATTATAAATAACTGTGGCTCTCTCAAGCAGACCTTCTTTAAATGTTTTTCTAACCTTCATTTAGCCGAGCACATTAAACTTCGGCCCCTCCAGTAGATGAGATGGGGATTAATAATCCGCTTTAATAGTTTAACAACTTGGTCTCCGGCTGGTGCTTTGTTCTGCGTACGGCACAGCAGAGAACTATTTTCATTTATTTAACCTGGCAGGTCAATTACAAACAAATGTTTGCTTACAGCTATATGCAGAGAAAGCCCTCAGGATGAGAGTGGGGAGTTAAGATATAAGCAGATATCTACAGAGGGAGAGAGAAGCAGCAGCTCAGGAAGGAGCTCCATGGACAATATACAACCTGCTGTTACGCACCGCTCATAGGACAAACCTTTCGTCCACACAGTTCTAAACATCCTGCTTTGTTGTCTCACTGTGTCGTGTGTCTCGCTGCAGCGGAGAACTGCTCCGGGTACAGGACATGTGGTCAGTGTCTGGACCAGCCGGGCTGCGGTTGGTGCACCGACCCCAGCAACACGGGCAAAGGTCAGTGCATCGAGGGCTCGTACCGTGGGCCCTTCCAGACCTCGGTGCCGGCCCCCTCCACCCTCCCCGGCCTGCCCGCCAGCCCCCAGCCCGCCCTCAATGCCAGCATGTGTCCCAGCGAGGCCAAATACAACTGGTCCTTCATCCACTGCCCAGGTAGGAAGAAGGAACTCTAACATGTTAGTGTATTGTGTGCATGTTATTTCTGTAGATGCAGTTACACTTAAAGCTACTAGTCACCCGCTAAATGATCAACAGAAAACTGAGGGAGGGAGAGGGGGAGAGGGAGGGAGAGGAAGGAGAAGAAGGAGAAGAGAGTGAGGGAGAGAGATGAAAGAAGAGAGAGAGGAAGAGAGTGAGGGAGAGGGGGAGAGAGGGGGAGGGGGAGAGGGGGAGGAGGAGAGAGAGAGGGGAGAGGAAGGAGAAGAGAGTGAGGGAGAGAGATGAACGAAGAGAGAGAAAGAGAGTGAGGGAGAGGGGGGGAGAGAGGGGGAGGGAGAGGGGGAGGGAGAGAGGGAGAGGGGGAGGGAGAGAGAGAGAGGGGAGAGGAAGGAGAAGAGAGTGAGGGAGAGAGATGAACGAAGAGAGAGGGAGGGGGAGAGTGAGGGAGAGGGGGAGAGAGAGAGAGAGAGGGGGAGAGGAAGGAGAAGAGAGTGAGGGAGAGAGATGAACGAAGAGAGAGGGAGGGGGAGGATGGAAGAGAGAGACAAGAAAATAATAGGGTATTTGAATGTCAGCATTCTAAAGAGCTTGGAGCTGGAAGTGTTTTCAGTGCAGTAACAGACGTGTGTCACATCTCCAACACAAACCCTGTTTTATCAAAAATGCATACGATCATTTGTGGGATGAAATATTCCTTTTAAAGAGAAATCAGTTGGAAGTGCAGAGATGTTTTATTTTATAGCTTGACTGTCATGTTTCAGAGGGATGCTCCAGCTATATGCTTTTACACTTTCATAAAGATCGGGAACCCTGAAGGGGAAGAGATGAAAGCAGCAGAGGGCGAGATATCCTGACATTCATCTTTTAGAGCGGTCGGTCGAGAACACTGGATCCTTCATTTCTCAAATGTAACTCAACAGCGTCTTTCTTCAGACCCGCTCAATGCCTTCCCTCTCAAACCCCACATGTCCACGCTGTAACGACGGCCTTCTGTTCCTTCAGAGACACAACTCGCACTGTACGACAGACTGCTCGTGAAGCTCCTGTGATGAAACCACTCTAACAACCGCTGTTCTTCATGCCGTTTGTGCTTTGTTTACTCTCCGGCAGCCTGTCAGTGTAACGGTCACAGCCAGTGTGTCAACGAGAGCGTGTGCGAGAAGTGCGAGGACCTGACAACCGGCCGACACTGCGAGAGCTGCATCTCCGGCTTCTACGGAGATCCGACCAACGGGGGCAGCTGCCAGCGTGAGTATCCGCGGGGCCGAGCGGCGGCGCGCTAAATCAAGCAGTCGGTCTTTCGTGCGCACGGCTTCATTTG